>NW_005871496.1:0-7463 GCF_000147115.1 Myotis lucifugus
GGGGAGGGGAGATGGAGGGGGAGGAGGAGGAGGGGGGGGAGATGGAGGGGGAGGAGGAGATGGAGGGGGGGAGATGGAGGGGGAGGAGGAGGAGGAGGAGGAGATGGAGGAGGAGATGGGGGAGGAGGAGGAGGAGGAGATGGAGGAGGAGGAGGGGGAGGAGGAGGAGGAGGGGAGGAGGAGATGGAAGAGGAAGAGGAGATGGAGGAGGAGGAGGAGGAGGAGGAGGAGGAGGAGGAGGAGGAGGAGGAGGAGGAGGAGGATGGGAGGCGGGTGCCCTGGTGAGACAGCTCAGAAGGAAGAGGCCCAGGAAACAGGAGGCTCTGGGTGAGGTCACTGGGGTCCCAGTGGGAAACCCTCCTGTAGGAGTCAGAGTGGGACTCGAGGAATCCAGGCTGCAGTGGACAGGACACAGGCCGGGCCTTCCGCGTGCGATGGCGGGGCTGTGCAGGTGACGCCTGGACTCACGGGCGGCCCTGAAACAGAAGGAGCTCCTCTCGCTGTGCAGCCGCCTCCCTGAGCCCTGCAGGCCGGCAGCGAGGAGCAGGGAGATGCACCAGCCACCTCCCTAGGCTGCCTGCCCGATGCCCTGGTCCCCTCTCCGGGGCCTGGGGGAGGCGGGCGTGTGCCCGATGCCCTGGTCCCCTCTCCTGCACACTCTGCTAAGGAAAAGCCACGGGTGCTGCCTTTCTTCAGCAGAGGGACCCAGGGTGGCAGCACGCCCTGGAAAGCACCAAGTCAGCTGACACTACAGCAGCCCCTGGGCCTGTCCCTTGGGGGCTGGACTCAGGACATCACTTGGTTCCACTGTGCCTCCACGTCAGGGGAACTCAGACCCAGGGTAACCCCAAGGCCAGCATGTGTCACCCTCCTTGAACGTGCAGCACTGAGGAGTGTGGCTGGACCAGGTGTGCCCACCAGTGTCCACCCAGGACCACACTTGGCCCAGAGCTGAGGCAGCAGCGGGGACAGGCCAGTGAAAAGCAGCGGAGCTTTGTGTGCGCGCGCGTGCGCGCACACACACACACACACACACACACACACACGTGTGTGTGTGCGCGCACATACCCGGCCTCCATGAGGCTGGCCTGCCTCCCCCTCCTGCTCAGCCAGCCCCAGCCCTGGCCGCCCCCACCCCTGGCAGCACTGAGCCCATCATCAGGTGCTAATTAAATCCCCTAATGAGCAAATAAGGACACAGGAGCCGGTCCTCCACGGCCCACCGCCCTCGTCTCTCCATTGGACTTATCACTCGTCACAGGATGTTTACAATAATTTTTAATTTGTGCAATTATTAATCACTTTTCTATCTGCCTCATTTGCATAATAATTAGCCATCTCACTGTTTGGCAGGCCTGTGAATGACAGTGTTCTAAATTGAATTAAGATTTTAACATTCTCTTTTCCTGCTTTCTTCTCCTCCAGGCACTAATCCCAGCCAGAGGGCGGTGCGAGGGGCTGGCAGGCACTGGACTTGGCCCGCTCTGTGCCCCTGAGAACTGCAGGGTGGAGGGCCTGTCTGCGGGAGGGAACATTAGCCCAGACCTGGCACGTGAGGGGTTAACGGCCTTGCGTGAGGCCTGGGGGTGAGGAGCGAGGGGTACAGACCCGGAGGGAGGCCCACTGGCTCAGTGGCCAGGGATCAACAAAAGCACTGGGGCTTCTTTTCCAAACAGGCTGCTCTGCAAGAGGAATTGACAAGCACATTACAGGCCAGCAATGGTCCCTGGTCACTCGTCCAGGGAACTTGACGGCTCACGCCCCCAGCGGAGACGCAGGCCGGCCCAGTCTAAACCATGGCTGCCCCTCAGATGGACTGAGAAAACAAATCCGCCCCCTCTAGTGGCCCTCCACACTCCAGCAGACCCACTGCCCAGGCTGGGCTCCTCGCAGACCCTGCACGGTGGCGTGTGGGCTCCCACTGACAAGCAGGAGCTTGCTGCCCCAGCAGGACAGCAGTGGGGTCTCCCTCCCTCTCCTACCCCAGGCCCTCTGACCAGCTCTGCCCCGCCTTTCCACAGCCATTGCTTGCCTCTGAGTTGCCATGGTAATCGCGGTGGCTGCCTTGGATACCCATGGCTGCTCCAGAATGCTCTACTTAGGCAGGGCAGCTCCCCCTGCAGCCCGCTTCCAGCACCTCCCCTTCTACATCACTGAGGACAAAAGGTATGATCACAACACGTGCTCTGCAAAGTCAGATCCTGGCCGCCCCTTTAGGCGAGTGGGGGAGAAGCCGGGAGACTGGTGTGAGCCAGCAGCGGGGACCAGGCCACCACAGCTGGGGGTGGGAACCAAACCCCACTCTGCACCCGGGGTCTCCCCAGGAAGGACCGGTCCTACTACAGAAATCCCTTCCTCCCACGGAGAGCAAGGTCTCCAACCGTGCGCTTCAGGACAAGGAGGGAGTCTTCTGGGCGGGAGCAGGAGCTGGGGTTGCTGCCGCAGGCAGAGCCGGGTGAGGGAGGGTGCCAGGCTCAGCAGAGCCCTTCTCCAGGGGCTGCTCTGTCTCCCCCACCACGAGTCAGCCAGCAGGGCCCGGCAGGGAAGGGTCCAGGCATTCCTGGCGTCCACTCTGGCCACCGGGTGTCCCTGGGCTGACCCACAGCCCTCCAGCCAAGTACTAGCCCAGCTAGGAGGCCCACAGGGGCTGGGAGGAACAGTCTTTGCCTGAAGGGGCAGGACGAACACTGCCAAGCCAGAGAAGGGCACAGTGTGATCCAGGAACCACAGGGCACGTCGGAGAACTGGGCCCCAGGGCTCGGGGTGTCCCACACCCCAATGAGAGGGAGCACACCGCCTCCTTCTCACGCTGTAACAGGCCCGGGTGCGCCCAGACTTCACTGTCTCCTACCTCCTTGCTCGGGGGACCCAGCCCTTACCACACCCACCTGCACTCGCCACACCCAGCTCTCTGCTCCCGGCCTCTGGCCTCTGACCCGAGAAGGGAGCTCTTCAGACAGGAGACCTGCACACACGGCTGGTGTCACAGCAGCCTCTGCTGGCCACCTGCACCTCCACACCTCACCGGACCCTCAGAGCCATGTCACCAGGAGCCCAGGCGTTGGACTGGGACAGTCCTGCTTCTCACCTGTTGTCGCACGCGCACACAGACACACACAGACTCTCTCTCTCTCTCTCTTTCTCTCTCTCTCTCTCTCTCTCTCTCTCTCTCTCACACACACACACACACACACACACACACACACACACACACACACGGTTCATTCCCAGGGCAATACGTTAAATGGTCTCTTCAGGGTCCCAGAGAGACTAGGGGGAAGGTGGAGGAACCCCAAGCAGGGAGACAGCAACCTTCTCTCCACCTACAGCCAGAGGGCCTGCGTAGCCCCTTGGGCCAGAACAGAGGCGTCAGGACAGTCCGCCTGGCAAAGGTGAGCACCGAACAGAATAGAGAGAAGACAAAGAGCCCACTCAGCAAAAGGTTGGGAACCTAAAGAGAGTGAAGTGCATTCCCTGAAGATGTCCAGCAGATGGAGACACAGAGCGCTCCTTAGGGTCCAGGCGCAGTAGCAGTGAGCAGCCTCATCCCGTTGGCTGCTTTGGCTCCAGGGTGTGGCTTGGCCCTGCCACAAAGCCCACCTAGGCTACCACGCCTCTCCCCCCCCTTTTCCCTAGCCTCATCCACTTCCTCCCAGCTCGCTTTCTAGCCTGAATCAAAAAATCAATAAATTAAGACATTTTAAAAGTCCCTCCTCCCTCCCCATCTCCCGCTCTGCCACCAGGCAGGGAAGAGGTGAGAGCAATCAGACCCAGCTAGGGGCTCCTGTACCCTTCCCTCTCACGCTGCTGCCTGGTGGATGCAAGGCTTTTAGGGAACCCCTTTCTCTCCACCCACCTGGGTTGGGATCCCTGAATTCAAAGGTATAGGGACCTCTGTGTTTCTTTGTGCAGTGGGAATGGAGTCATAGAAATCAGGGACTATCTATATATTCTGTCACTTGGAGAAGTTCATGCAAATTAGCTACAAAGTAATACACAAATGTGCACTGTCTATATCAGATACCAACAACTGTGGCACTTCGGGGACTCAGCGGCAGGTTCCGCCCCACAAAGCCTGTCATCTGCGTGGGGAGAGGGGTGCCTGCACTGCCCCTTCCCAAGGCCCCCGGGGAGCGTGGGGCCAGCCCTGCTGGAGGCCGAGGAAGTCAGGCTCTGCACTGACACAGCTCGGGGTCCGGCTGGTTGACCCCTGAGCCACCATTTCCCCTCCAGCCTCATGCCAAGACTTCGTAGGCATGAGGCTGGGGCCAAATTGGGATTTTTATGCCCCCTTTTGCCCTTGCAGGCGAGGATTCTTGTGAAAAGGAAAAATAAGGGTCATGAAATCCTTAGGAAGATTTCAGAGGTGCCCCGCCTGCATGTGCACATTACCTGCGGAATTCCGGAAGTTCGCACTCTCCCAGTTCCTACCAACCCGGCACTGAGGTGAAGCCGACCGACCTATGGTTATTGTCTCCTATAGCCCAGGCTTCGAGTTAGATGCTGGAGAAGGTGGTCTCTGCCTCTATCAAGCTCGGGCTGGGCAGGGGGCGCGTACACACCACAACTGATTGCAATGTGGAGATTTACACTAGTCAGGTGTGCACGCGTATTATGGGAGCAGGCTTGCAGAGGAAGCATTTAATTCCGCCCTCCCACTGGGAGCGGCAGCCAGGGACGGAGGAAACAACCTGGGAGCTGGGCCCTGGGTGCGTGGGCTCGGCTAGGGAGAGGGGGGACAGGGCAGAGGCAGCAGTCGGGGAAAGCACGGAGGCCTGAGCCATCACCATTTGACCAAGGGAAGTGAGAAGTCCTGAGGGTTCAGGGAAGGGGCAGACTGGCCAGGGCAAAGGGACCCTGATAGAATGCTGAGGACGCCCGACACCTGGACACAAGGGCTTCGTCCTCCATCTGCCTCCCACACGGCCCTGGAGGACATCCTGTCCTCAGTCTCCTGCCGATGCTGGGCCTACCGTGCTTCCTCACCCTGTTCCCACAAAAGCCACAGCCTCTCTGGGACGGGATGGCCGGCACCTGAGAGGCAGCCCCTGGCTAATTAAGCATTCACCTCATTGTGGTCGGCAAACATGTGGCTCGCGAGCCACAGTTTGCCAACCACTGGCCCAGCTGATTAGATTAGGCTCCTCACGGTGCTTTGGGGCATCCTGAAGGCACTGAACCCACTTGAGCCTCCTCTCACTCAGAGTAACCCCCTCAAGAATTTTTCATTCATTCATTTGGACAAAAAGGATAGGTTTGGGTAGCTCTGTGGTCTTTAGCCCGTTTCCTCAACTGCAAATGGAAATATTAGCATCAAATATGCTGCCTGGCCAGTGTGGCTCAGTGGTTGAGCATTGCCCTACGCTCCAAGAGGTTGCCAGTTCAACTTCCAGTCAGAGCACATGCCCAGGTTGTGGGCTCGATCCCCCATGGGGGCCATGCAAAAGGCAGCCAATCAATGCTTCTCTCTGACTGATGTTTCTATCTCTCTGTCCCTTCCCTTCCTCTCTCTCTAAAATCAATAAAAACATTTTAAAAATGTGTTGGGGTTTTATGAGATAGATGTTTAGAGAGTGTCTGACCCAGAGAAGCTCTCAGTAAATGACAGCTAGCCCGACCAGCATGGCTCAGTGGTTGAGCATCGACCTATGAACCAGGAGGTCATGGTTCAATTCCTGGTCAGGGCACATGCCCGGGTTGTGGGCTCGATCCCCAGTATGGGGCGTGCAGGAGGCAGACAATCAATGATCTCTCTCATCATTGATGTTTCTATCTCTCTCTCTCCCTCTCCCATCTTCTCTGAATGAATAAAAAATATATCTACACTAATAAAAGACAAAGATGTTAATTAACCATACCTTCACTACACCCATCAGCCAATCAGAAGAGTATGCAAATTAACCCAACACAGATGGCTGTTAATTTGCATACTGCAGGCAGGGCGGGACAGCACCATCCACCGCCTGCCCCACTGCCATCCGGGCCTGCCATCTGCGATCCGGGGCGGTGGGGTGGGACAGCAGCGATCCGCCGCCCGACCAGCCACCATCCAGCCCTCCCGTGTGCAACCCGGGGAGGCCGGGTGGGACAGCAGCAGAGATGGGAGAAAGCCAGGCGGCGGAGATGGGAGGGGCTCCGGCCTCAGGAAGCCCTATTCTTGCAGGAATAGGCCTGAGAAAGCCCTATTCTTGCAGGGATCTTCCTGCAATGGGCCTCTAGTATTTTAAAATAAATAAATAAATAAAAATACATGGCCATGTGCCCTAACCTCTTGGTTCATAGGTCGACACTCAACCACAGAGCCATGCTGGCTAGACAATAAAAATATATTTTTAAAAAATAAATAAATGTCAGCTGTTAGTTCTGCTGAGAGATGCCTTGGGCTAGGAAGTGGGACTTGAAAATGAATAGGAGACCTGAATGAGAACATAATAAGAAAATAAAGAATCCTGGCCATAGGACTTCACAATCCACAAAGTAGCATGATGAATGTTAGGTACAAGGTGCCATGAGAACTCAGAGAAAGGCTGACTCATAAGCAGCCCGGCACTGGGAGCAGCAGCCTGGCACTGGGAGCAGCAGCCCGGGCTGCACTGAGCCCCTGAGCAGAGCTGGGCAGACGGCGCCCCGTAGGCCCTGCCACAAGGCCCGGGGCTCCCAGCACCTCGCTGGACACTTGCGTTTGTCTTTGGCGATGCTTTCTCTTTAGTCCACATTGAAAGACTTTCCAAACTGTACTCAGAAGTCCTCTTCAGCATGAGGCCACTAATGTGAACCTCAGGAGAAGGAAGGGGCCAGATAGCCCCTCCGCCCCCGCACCAAGGGCCTGTCCAACTCTGACCCTGGCATGGAGACACTCAGCATTGCAGCGGACGGAACCAGAGTCAGGACGGCAGCTGAGCTAGTAAACGGTGGGAAATGCTTTTCAACTAACTGGTGTGGGAAAGCGTATGAACTGAAGTCCTTCATGGTGTCTTCCAGCTCTGAGATTCCTGCTTGTGATTCCAGGTTCCGAAAGTGTGTCAGCTACCAGCAGATCACACAGCTGACAAGACACAAGACCTGGTGTGTGTATGTGTGTGTGTGTGTGTGTGTGTGTGTGTGTGTGTGTTGGGTGGGGATGAGGGCGGGAAAAAACAGACTGAAAGGCCCGAGCTTGGGCACACACATACACATGCACCCACACTTCTTACAAACCCAGTGGAGACCCCGAGCTGAACCTGAGGCTGGTGGCAGAGACAAGGCCCAATAATCACCCTAGCTGCTGGTCCCCCTCCCCTAGCTGCTGGCCCCCTTCTCCTAGCTGCTGGCCCCCTCCCCTAGCTGCTGGCCCCCTCCCCTAGCTGCTGGCCCCCTCCCCTAGCTGCTGGCCCCCTCCCCTAGCTGCTGGCCCCCTCCCCTAAATGCTGCCCCCCTTCCCCTAGCTGCTGGTACTCCTCCCCCTAGCTGCTGGTCCCTTAGTT
>NW_005871496.1:8347-18332 GCF_000147115.1 Myotis lucifugus
CCCCCTCCCCTAGCTGCTGGTCCCCTAGCTGCTGGTCCCCCTCCCCTAGCTGCTGGCCCCCTAGTTGCTGGTTCCCCTCCCCTAGCTGCTGGTCCCCCTCCCCTAGCTGCTGGTCCCCCTCCCCTAGCTGCTGGTCCCCTAGCTGCTGGTACTCCTCCCCTAGCTGCTGGTCCCCTAGCTGCTGGTCCCCCTTCCCTAACTGCTGGTCCCCCTTCCCTAGCTGCTGGTCCCCCTTCCCTAGCTGCTGGTCACAGATCTGCCTCAGGGACAAGCTGCCTCCGCCCCTCTCCCAGGGCAGTATCTCTGACATTCCCTGAGGACCATGGCAACCTAATCCCAGACCCAGACCCAATGCCAACATGTCAAAGCACAGGGACTCAGTGGGCTGGGGGACAGAGGACAGGGCTGAACAGCTGCTGTCAGCACGACCCAGAGAGCCAGTGGGCCACAGTGCCCGCCTTCAGCCATCTCCATGGGCTGTGACTGGGGGGGAGTGTCCTCTAGTCACCCCCTGCATGGCATCCCCGTTCTCACTTCCTGCCTGTCCCCAGAGCTTTCTCTGCTTCTTCCCAATAACGCAGGATGGCAGGCAGAGGACCCAGGGAACTTCCTTCCTGGGTTCTGCTGCAGATCAGGGGAGCTCGGCCCTCAGGGGTTCAAGGGCAATGGTTCAAGGGCGGTCCTCCCAAGGGTTCCCATCGCCCCTCCCACTAGCTGCATCCTGCCAGAATCTCCCTCAGGCTCCACACCTACCCTGATTCCTCCACTTTCCACCCGCAGCCAAAATCAAAACTGTTCTTTCTTCGCCAGCCAAAAAGCCGCTTCCAAAAGGGCGGCCGGCATCCCCGCCGTGTCTGCCCTTGAACCTCAGATGCTGAATCTGTTTGGCCAGAGCAGGAGGCCGGCCTTCCTCCCTCTCCCTGCGGAACTGGAGGGGCTCCCACAGGTTGGGGGGGGGGGGCGGCCGAGCAGGAGGTGGGGGTCCTGTGGCTTCTGAAGCAGGAGGGAACAAAACCCTGATGCTCTAACCCTTCTGCTCCTGGAGCCAGCTCCTCCGTCCCTTAGGACAGACACCAGCAGCTGCTGAGCCCTGGGGAAGAGCAGACCCTTCTTGGAGCCTGGCCCTTCTATCAGTGAGTCCGCCACTAACCGTCCTCAGGTAAGCCACTCCCCCAACCGCCACTACTTTTAAGGCAAAAAAAAAACAAACCTGAAATTCAGAGAAAGCTTCCTGTCCCCCTTCGCCCCCCCAACCCCCAGTTCTTACTGATCTAAATAAACTCAATTTGGGTTCTGCCTGGACACTAGCACCACCAGCTCCACTCCATGGATCCCCTTAATGAGGTGATGGGCTGCTAGGAGATGGATGGGAAGAGTCACTGGAATAGGCCAATCACTACTCCTCCTGCTGCTCCAGACCCCGCCTCTCCTGGGGACAGAAGGCCCCGCCCACGGACTGCCCTTCAGAGAGCAGCACCAGTCCCTGCGGCCAGAGACACTGTCTCCACAGTCAGACACCCTGGGGGGCAGGTCAGATCAGGTGAGACAGTGAATCAGCAGGGACACCTGTCATTGATGCAACAGACACGCTCTTGAATTATCTCCATGTTAACATTTAAGAGAAGATACTATTTATTAAGCACCTACTACGTGCCAGACACCAGGCTAGATACTTTATTCCAAACCCTCCCAGCGACGCAGGAAGGGAAGTGTCACCCTGACTGCAGCTAAGGGAAGGGTGGCTCCCACTAACTGTAAGAATCCTGGCTCAGAGACGGTAAGTAACTTGCTAGAAGGTGGCACCTGCCTCATTTTCCATGACTGCTCCTCTAGGAGAATGGCCCCCACTGCTTTCCCCGTTAAGGAGGGGGATGAAGAAGGACCCCCTAACAAAGGGGCAAGTGAGCTTCCCACGCGGGGGAAGCAGCAGCAGGGCCCACCCTCTGTGCAGCCCCAGAGCCACAGCACTCAGACTCCTGGCGCCCCTCCAGCACTACAGGGAGACCGTTCCTCCGCATGGCGTTGAGAAGCCCTCCCTGCAGGCGGCAGCGTGGGCCAGGGCAACGGGACAGGGCAGCAGCACTCGGCGGGAAGCAGGACCTACCTTTCTGTTTCCAACCCACCAGGGCACTGCTGTCCCCAGGAAGACCCCAGGGGAGGGAACCCCAACCCGGGAGAAAACAACAAGCAGCAAGGCCCGGGCCCTCGCTCCTCAAGAGCCCTCAGGCCACGTGGTAGTCCAGGACCCTCTGGGAGGGCACCATGCCACCCACCCCCTCCCAGCTGTCGGCCCTGCAGTCCAGGCTTTCAGAGCTCAGGTGATCCAAAAGGGGCTGGCAGGCCATACGGGGGTTCCACACTAAGGACTCTTTAGTTCTGGTCGTGGGGAGACACCATGAGGGCAGAGTGAGGGAAGAGGCAATGCTGACATATTGGGGGTCTGCTGTTCCTGTTCTATGAGGCTCAGTCGAGTACAGCTGCCATACAGGAGCTGAGGCCAGGGGCCCAAAGCACCTTTAACCTCATGACTTCCCGCTGAGGTGGCTCTCTGCACACGTTCCTGCTCCCTCAGGCGACCACTACTCATCATTTCCTTCCAGACCCGCCTCTCGGTCAATCGATGTTCCCAGTTCACAGTCAGGGCAGAAAATAGCACCAGTGGTGCGTCAGGGCTGCACGGAGTGCATTGCCGCATCAGAGTGACTGCCCGGCGCCAAGGTGGAGTCAGGACCTCAACCCGTCCGTCCGTCCCATCCCGACAGGAGCGGCCAGGAAGGACTGAGCAACCGGAACTCCTGGCAACTGCAGGGCAGCCCGGGGAGGGGCCGGAGGGCCCAAGGCAGTAACTTCAGCACTCAGTCCTCCACGCATTTCAGAGACGGAGCGTAGAAGGTAGCAGAGCAAAGGACTGATGGTGTAAGAATCCCGCCTCTCTGTCTAGTTCAGATTTACTTAGTCCTCTCCTCGCCTAAGCTCTCATCACAGCCTATGCTGTTCATAACGGGGCTGGCCTCTTGCCCCCGCCTCTCCAGGAGACAAGCCGGACGCAAGGCGCCAGGTTCTGCAGTGCCCAGGGAACCGGAATCAGGCTCTCCACCTGCCTGTCCTTATCCTGCCCCCCCCCCCCCCCGCTTTCCAAGCCTCTCCCTTGGGGCTCAGAACGGCTCTCTACATCCCTGACTACTCATTCCTGAAAGGCGAGAAGGCCCAGCTCAAACCCAAAGCCAGTCGTATGTGCACAATGTTACACATACGGTGCAGAAACCACAGTCCCAGTCCAAAGCAGATGAGAAATCACCCTAAGCCAAAATCACCCTAAGGCTAAATGCCCAGGGACAGACTCACAACCACAGCAGCTCGTGTCCCCAGCAAACACACGCCCGAGCTCCTGCTTGGCAGGCCCACGTTCTCTAGGCCGTGGCCTCTGGCTGCCTAGCAGGGTGCTTGAGAAATGCTCTCCACCTCCAGCCTTTGGCTGCAGGGCTCACACCCTCTCTGCTGGGTTTCAGCAGGACTGCTGGGGAGTGTGGAAAAAAACAACAGATAAAATAAAATTTCATTTTCAGGGAAAAAATAAAAACATTTTTATTTGAAATCACCTGAAAATACACCGTCTAGTGTAGGCAGATACACAAATGAAAGGCAAAGCAAGCATGCAGGCGGCACAGCGCCCTCTATTGGGCATGCCTGAGTGGCTTCTCAGGGGGAGTCCCACTTGCAGAAACATTTTTACTTCATGCTGCAAACATCCAGATAGTGCGGGACACTGCCCCTGGCTGGCAGCCACTGCGCAGCCGCGGCAGCAGCCGAGCGGCCGAAGCACATGTCCACGGTGGGAAGGGCACCGCCAAGCTGGATGGAGACACAGTAACAGGTAAAGTGCCCAAGCTCTCTGCCAAGAAGCAATCAGGATGAGGGTCCTGGCAACTCCCGCAACCCAAATGGTGGGGGCAGGAGAGAGAGTTTACCCCGCCCGGACACCCCTACCCCACTTTTCTTGGGAAATCTGCAGCCACTTACAGACTGATGTCTCCCTGACCACAGAGGTGAGGTACATAAGCAACTGACGTTAAGTTTGACACATGGCAAGCACATAACCAAAAAGAGCAATTAAAAATCATTATTACTATTTCCCCGGACATGCATTCATTCCTCTCTTCCCAGCTGGATTTCCTCCTCCCAAATCCCTGGTAAGAGTCTAATGCCCTAGCCAGTTGCTCAGTGGTTAGAGCAGCGGCCTGTGGACTGAAGGGTCCAGGGTTCTATTCCGGTTAATGGCACGTAACTCGGTTGCAGGCTAGATCCCCAGCCCCTGTTGAGGCGCGTGCGGGAGGCAACCAATCCATGTGTCTCTCTCACATCGATGTTTCTCTCTCCCTGTCTCTCTCCCTCCCTTCCACTCTCTCTAAAAATCAACAGAAAAAATATCAGTGAGGATTAACAAACAAACAAACAAGAAAGTGTCAAGCATAAGGGCCCCTCTAGCTACTCAGGGTCCTGAAAAGCCAGGTTCCAAACCGAAGCCCCAGCAGGCAATTCTTCCAGCCCCAGGTACACCATGGGAACCGCACTGCAGAGGCCCGGAGAGGCCCGGTAAGGAGTGCTGTGGGCTCTCCCCTCACTGCTCGTCCTGCTACCAGGGCGAGGATGGCTGTGGGGGAACTGCAGGGAGAGGAGTCTGATGTTTAAATCCTGGCTCTTTTCCCACTCAGAGCGATTCTGAGCAAGTTCACCTCTTTGCACAAATGTTCTCTCTCCCGCCAAAAGAAAAGGCAGGAGAGAAAACGGCCCTGCTCACAAGCTCGAGTCCCCTGTGACTGTAAGTCGTTGGCTGACAGGGTGCTGAAGGTTCTGTCAGGGGCGGAGGTTTACTCCTCTCCCGCTGCCGGCTCCGTCTCCTCCCAAGGGTCTGGGTCCACGGCATCAGCTGAGGCCCGAGCCACCACCGGACTCCTGCTGCCTTGTTTTCTGAAAGGGTGGACCTGTGCGAGCCCAAGGGCAACAGCATCAACTGTGAGGCAAACACAAGTTCTCTGCTGGTCAAAGGCCAACAGGTACGGCGGAGACTGGGTCAATCCAGACACAGTCAGAGACGTGGCAAGGACAGCGTGTCATGGGAGAGCTACGACGCGGCTCCAGCCTGGCCCAGAATCTCTCCGCCTATTTTACAGGCCAGTCCCGCTGCCTGAGAGCCAGCTCCCGAAGTGCTGATGCCAACAACGACTCAGAACTCAAAAGAAACCAGGAGAAAGAAACAGATCAAGTAATCTGTGCAAAAATGCACAGTTCAGGACACACATCTCCTAACAACTCAAACCAGTTCTTGAGACAGCTACCTCCCGGCCAGGCTCGGCCTCCTCCAGCCCGGGCTCAGCTTCACAGACAGTTTCATTGCTCTTCACCCAAATTCCATGTCTGTTAACATCTTACATAACTAGGGCACATTTATCAAAATTAGAAGATTAACAACATTGCATATTTCTATAAACTGAACTCCGGACTTTAATCAAATTTCACCAGTTTCACCACTCATGTCGTAATCTTGAGCCATTTTAAAAGTTTACAGCAAGGAGTCAAAGGGCAAGACACTGGGTTTTAGTTCCAACTCTGCCGCATGCGAACGTAGAACCTTAACATTTCTTTTCTGAGCTGTTTCCTCCCTAAAAGTCCCTCCACCTCACAAATGCTGCTTCTAGACACAAGTCCAGTCTACCCCTCATCTCTCTGCCTGACTCCTCTCTGACGGCCACTGCCAATTAGGGAAGAGACAGCCCGTCTTGGTAGACTCCAGCTGAGAACCTCCAGTTAGAAAATGGAGTACCTTTGAGATTTTCAGATCTCAAAGTTATTTCCAAGTCCAGGTCTGTCTCCTGGCTGGGGGCGGCCTTACTTCAGGAATCTGAGTGCACTCTGCAGCAGAGATAGCAGCTGTCCAACCACACCCACTCCTCCCTTCTTCCTGGGTGTGCGTTACATTTCTCCTGCTCCCCTGAATTAAGGGGCAGCCATGCAACTAAGTTCCAGCCAACAGAAGGTGAATGGAAGTGTGTGCCCCTTCTAGAGCTGGCCCATAACATCTGCCATGCGTCCTCCAAGCTCTGCTCAACTCACTAAAAAGGCAATGCCCAAAGCAACCTTGGAGACCATGTTAACATTGGCATCAGCCTCATCCCTAAATGACTGAGTGGGTTAGAGTATCCCCCAACCCCTACTGGCTCAACCTGACATTACATGAGTGAGGAGGGGAAAAAACAAACAAACACCTATTGTGCCATTATGGTAAGCCAGTCTATTTGGAGGCTATCATAGCAGCTTAATACAAGTACTAAATGTCAATTCCATTAGCGCAAGACCTTGCTTCTGGGGCTGTGCTCAGGGCCTCAGGTGCTGACAGCTGAATTGATCACACAGCTGAGTTCAGGGCACACTACATCCATGCAAGGCCACTCTTTAAAAAAAATGTTTTTATTGATTTCAGAGAGAGGAAGGAAGATAGAAACATCCATGATGAGAGAACCATTGATCAGCTGCCTCCTGCACACCCACTAATAGAGATCAAGCCCACAACCCATGCATGCGCCCTGACTGGGAATCAAACCATGATAGGTCAACACGCAACCACTGAGACACACTGGCGGGCAAGGCCACTCTTTGTTTCCCTTTCCCTTCTGTTCCCCATGCTGTTCCCTCCCATAAACCCTAGTCTAGTGTGTTAGACATATATATCTTCTCCTTTAAAAATGCTGCTGCTCTCATTATTCACAATAGCCAAGATATGGAAGGAACCCAAGTGCCCATCAATAGACAAGTGGATGAAAAAGCAGTGGTACATACATACAATAGAATATTACTCAGCCACAAAAAAGAATGAAATCTTACCTTTTTTTACAGCATGGATGGAACTGCTTTGAAGTAAGATATGTACATATTTAATGCATTAGTTATCTATTTCTGTAAAACAAATTACTTCAAATCAGCAGCTTAATACAGTAACAACCACAGAATGAGAGAAAATATGTACAAATCATATATTTTATGAGACTTGTAACTTAGAATATAAATGAGTGTATGTCAAATAACCCAATTAAGAAATGGGCAAAGGATTTGAATAAACATTTCTCTAAAGAAAATACATGAAGATAGTGAGCATCATTAGCCATTAGGGAAATGTATATAAAAACCTCAATGAGGGCCCTAGCTGGTTTGGCTCAGTGGATAGAGTGTCAGATTGTGGACCAAAGCATACCAGGTTCAATTCTGGTCAAGGGCACGTACCTTAGTTGCAGGCTCCTCCCCAGCCTGGGCCCTGGTCGGGGCACATGCAGGAGGCAACCAATCAATGTGTTTCTCTCACTTCAATGTTTCTCTCTGTCTTTCCCTTTCTCTTCCACTCTCTCTAAAAATCAATGGGAAAACATCCTCAGGTGAGAATTAACAAAAATACAAACAAAAAAACAATTAAAAAAAAACCACAATGAGGGCCTTGACTGGATAGCTCATTTGGTTAGAGCATCATGCTGATACACCAAGATTGTGAGTTCGGTCCCCAGTCAGGACACAAACAAGAAGCAACCAATGAATGCATAAATAAGTGGAAGAACAAATTGATGTTTCTCTCTCTCTCCCTTCCTCCCTTTATCTAAAACCAATCAATTTTTTTAAAACTACCACAAGGAGCCCAGCTGGTGTGGCATAGTTGGTTGAGTGTCATTCCATGCCCCAAGAGGTTGCCGGTTCAATTTCTAGTCAGGGCACATGCCCAGGTTGGGAGCTCAATCCCCAATAGGGGGCTTGCAGGAGACAGCTGACCCATGTTTTTCTCTCATCAATGTTCTACCCCTCTCTCTCCCTCTCCCTTCCTCTCTCTCTAAAATCAATAAAAAACTTTTTTTTAAAAAAAAAGTGATTCCAAGATGGCAGTGGATTAAGTGGAAGCTACACTGACATTTCCTCAGGACCAAACTGGAATTACAACTGAAATATGGAAAAATCATCCTGAATAACCAACTGAAGACCAGCTGGAGAGAAACCTTATATAACCAAGGACATAAAATGGAGACCGCATAGAGACTGGTAGGAAGTGCGAAGGCGTGAGAGGGCTTTCCAGGCACCCCCGGGAACTGGTGGAGTTCCGGAGGGTCATCTCAGCTGTGGGGGGTTGCCACTGAGAACTCTGGGTCTAAAGCCTAAGCTGGACTCCCCAGCCCAGAGCATCAGAACTGAGAAAGGTGCCCACGTAACATCTGGCTGTGAAAAGCAGCAGGGATGCTGTCTGCCAGGGAGAGGTGGCTGGAAATGCAGGCACCCTCTTAGTGGGGCCAACGCACATTTCGTGTGCAGCTTTGGGCTCCAGCAGAGGGAAGGCAGAATGGACTATGTTAGGTCGGAGAGAGCCCAGGATCGGATACTGTTATGCCCAGATTTCAGGATCCCCAAGAAACCACACCAGGGAGCCAGCCGTGTCCGATGCAAAAGCATAAGAGTCTTTATTCAAGCCCGGGCTTGGCTTCCCTACCCTCCTTACTAACGCAGCAGCAAGTGGCAGAGAGAGAGCTAGCCCTGTGAGAAGAGGGGTTTCATAGGGGGTTGGAGTAAGGGGAGGAGAAAGGACTGTGGGCCCTGCTGATTGGCCAGGCACAAGTCGGTGTCTTGTTACACAGGATGTGGTCATATCTATGGTGCGCACTTCCCTTGATTGTCATTGGTTAGTTTAAGGAAGTCCTGGGTGTGGCTAGCAGAGGCTTGGGCTTCCGGGAAGAAGCCTTGCCGAGCACATGGCTGCCCACAAATGGAGGATCCAGGGTAAGATGGAGGGCGTAGCCCTTACCCTGGGGCAAGATGGAGGGCGTAGTCCTCGCCCTTTCAATACATGCAGAGGTGTGATGAAATAATAGACCGCCCCCCTCCCTGGAATTTCTGACAGATCAGCGTGCCAGACACAGATACCGGCTTCTCCCTGAATCCACACGACCCCCACACAGATACTGACTCCTTCCTGAATACCCTGCCAACCCCCTGTGGTGGAAACTTCCTCAGTTCATGTCCCCGCCCCTCACCCAACCGCAGTATAAAACAAAGCCCCCCGCCCTGTCTTTGGGGTCTGTGGGTCGCCCAGGGATGCAGAATAAAACCTTTCCTTTCTTTCTTTTCTGATTGACTCAACTCTGTTTATTTCCTATGCCACCTCCTGAGCCACCTAACCTAACATTTGGTGCCTTGAAAGCTGGGTGGCGCGAGCACCCCATTTGGCCGTCCCTCCACAGCTCGGGGTGCCCGCCTCTCCCTCCTCGTGGCCCAGGACCCAACAGGACCTTGTTTCTTCATCTTGGCAGCCCTTTCCCAGTTTGGCAACATCAGCGGTGAGTCCTGCCCCGCCCCCATGCCCATTCCTCATGGCCGCCTGCCCGCCAGCGTCTCTGTCCGTAAAACGCGGCCGCATCAGAGATAGCCTTTCCGGACCCTTCCAGGAAGGTTCCTCCGAACCTCGAAGAGGTAGCAGAGACGTCTCTAGCACCCCCCCCCGGTCCCTCCGTCCGTCCGTAGCGGGGTTAAACCACTGGGACGCCAGCCTTTCGCCCCACTACAGGCCATGGGCATTGAGCACGGGGCATCCAAATTCCAAAATTGATCCGAGCACATCTCTAGGGTGCCTGCTCGCCCATCTGGCTAAACACTGGGCCTGCCCTGGACCTGCATCCTATTTCTGTAACGTAGCATGGCCTCAGTATGAAAATGGGACCTTGACTTTACCGTCCGTACCTATCTCAGTAATTTCTGCCAGCGAACCAGGAAATGTGCCCAAGTCTCTCTTTCTCTCTCTCCACCCCGTCTGCGTCCCCATCCCCCTCACCCAAAGTTCCTTCCACCTCCTCTCTTCGCCCCGTCCTCCCTCCTCCCCCTGGGCTGTGGCCTCGCTGTGTGTGTGGTGTGTGTGGGGTTGGGTTCATGTGCTGTGTGTTGGGGGCGGCGACAGCACCGCCATTGT
>NW_005871496.1:19269-70953 GCF_000147115.1 Myotis lucifugus
AACACGGCCTTTAAGGTTAATGCCTGTGAGGAGCAGGCAGAATCAAATCAGGAGGCTTGCCTTCAACAGAAGGTAGACCTGCAAACTCATGCCTTGGTTGTGGCCCTGTGGTCGACGGCAGCCACCATGGCCCCAAGGGGGCTGTGTGCAGTGGGGGTGCAACGAAAGGAACGCCACCTGGAGAATGCTTCAAATGCAGAAATGAAGGCCACTGGGCAAAGCAGTGCCCCCGGCCCTGGGTTCCAACCAAGCTCTGCCCCCTGGAAAAGTGGCGGGCCCTCTGCGCCCCAGCATGGAGGGGCCGCCCTTCCAGGTCATGACCCGCCGCTGGCCATGCTGGGACTGGCTGAAGCCCCGACTCGATGACCCCAATCACCCTCGCCGAGCCCAGGTCACAATGAAGGTAACGGGTGCAACAGGTCTCCTTCCTGATCGACACGGGGGCTGCCTTCTCTGTCCTGCCCTCCTTTTAAGGGCCCCTTTTTCCTTCCAAGATCTCGGTCATGGGTATTGACAGCAAATCCACCTGCCCACTGGCCACCGGACCCCTTCCCTGCCTCCTTGATGATAGCCCTATAACCCATTTGTTCTTAGTCATGTTTTCATGCCCCGTGCCCCTGTTAGGACGAGATATCCTCACCATCCTAGCGGCCACTCTGCAGCTCACTCGGAGCCCTTCAGCCTCCCTGCTCCTTCCACTCCTGGCCCCCTCCCTTCAAAGGGATGCCGATTCCCCACTGCCATGCATCCCGTTATGGGGCCCTGTTGTCCCAGACCACAGTCGCCTACCTCAGTCTCGCTGTGAACGCCTTATTTCCTTATCTCCTCCACGACTGTCCCCTCCTCTGAACAAGAAATGTTCTCCTTCTTCAGGCTCACTGGGTACTCTTGCCTCTGGGTTCACAACTGTAGTCTTCTTGCAAACCTCCTCTATGACATGACATGGCGAAGGAACCCCCCCTCACTGAGCCCATAGATCCCAAGGCCAACATCCTCATCCCTTTAATGCTCTGAAAACTGCTCTGACCTCGGCGCCTTCTTGCCCCATCCCCTCCACCCTTCCCAAAGGAAACGTCCTTGAATGCACAGGTTTATTCAACAGTCCTATTATCAGAAACTGAGATCATTATCTCTAGGGAAAATGCAGCAGTTTTAAAATCCAAGTGGCTAGAGGCCTGGGAACAGGCTGTGCGACCTGCTCCCTCCCTCCCCCCGCCTTTTCTCCAACCTCATATCCAGGTCCCTGGCTTCCACTGCTCCGTCCCTTTCTCTTTTCCCTTGGATAAGAGCGCATTCTAACATTCCCTCCCACTTTCACTGCAATACCTACCTCTCTCAGGCTCACTAAATGCCTCCCACCATCCCTGAAGAAGATTCAGCGACACCATCCAGGACCTGATGACCCATCATTCCTCACAGGCCCTTACCTGGCAAGGGACCCTCCAATTTTTACTCCAGAAAAAGCTCAGGTTTTTAATATTTTCAGGTGAAACAGACATGGAATAATGAGGGAGTCATCAATTCTACTGTCTGAGATGGGAAATCCTCTAGTGTCACTCTCTATTTACGAACCCTGGACCTACTCGTATGCCCACACTCATCAACACAACTTTCCATCTACTCTCTAACATCAATCCCTCCTCCTCTACATCCTGCTGGATTTGTCTGTCACTGGCTCGAACCCTCATCATAGCCACTCAATTCCAACATATTGGACCATCTAACTAAACTCTCTCTAGAAATTCGCAGCTCCTGGCTGAACCTCCTGACCATGGCTCTGACCAGAATCCAGGCTACACCAAGGAGCCCACCTTCTTGAGCCCTTTTGACCCTTCTTGCTCAACCACCGTCTCCTGACTGGTCCCCCTCCCCTGGGTACTTATCTTCCATATCTTACCCAGGCAATTGCTCCGAGAACACGCTGACAGGTTTCTGCCCAAGCCAGAACCAACTGACCAGGACTCCCAAGGACCAGCCCTTCACCCTGGTGACTCGGTCCTCCTTAAGAACCTACATCCACAAGCCTTGGAGCCTAGGTGGACGGGACCTCACACCGGGACCTCAACCTGTAATCCTTACAACCCCCACCGAGGCCAAGCTGTTCGGCGATCCGTCATGGGATCACCTCTCCAGACTCAAGAGGACCCCGGAGCAGCATGACTTCTATAAATGTGAGGTGTTGGGCCCCACTAAGGTCCGCCTTAGCCGCCCTCCCCTCCTCCTTCTCCTCCCGGCCCTGAGCAACCTACACCCACCCCCACCAGCTTATGTGTGGAGGTTCAAGGTCCGTGATGCCTCCTGAAACTCCAGAGCCCACCCTGCCCCCACGGATATGCTACCAGACCAGTAATCCAGTAACTGGGGGACGAGTCACTTGAAACTGTACCCAATACCACACTGCAGCCAGTCTCACCAAGGGCAGCCCGGGTACCTTCAACTGCATGAACTCCTCTGACCCCAGGCCTTGCTTCGTGGTCACAGTAGTTCCCCAACTAACCTTGTATGGAGAGTCGGAGCTCACCTGGCTGCTCCCTCCATCCCACCCCCGGGCCCGCCGGGCCGCCTTCCTCCCTGTCCTGTTAGGGGTGAGTAACACTACCTCGATAGGCCTCACCAGGGGGCCCTCGGGAACAGTCTGGTCACTGCTCAGGGCTTTAATGACAAGATTCAGTTAGCCCTGGAGTCCACTACTGCCTCTTTAGCCTCCCTACAACGACAGATAACATCAATAGCCCAAGTAGCCCTACAGAACCGGCACACCTTAGACCTTCTGACTGCAGAAAGAGGAGGAACCTGCATATTCCTTCAGGAAGAATGCTGCTACTACATCAACGAGTCCGGAGTAGTGGGCAAAACATACAGACCCTGACTAAGCTGAGTGAAGAACTACATGCAAGACACTCCCAGGACAACTCTCCTTTCGGCTGATTCCAAAGCCCCTTAGCTACCTGGGTCCTACCCATGATAGGGCCCCTGATTCTCATCTGTGTCTTTTTTCTCCTAGCCCCCTGCCTCCTCAAGTTCATCCGCTCCCGGATCTCGGAGATGTCACGGGTGACTGTGAATCAGCTCCTGCTCCATCCCTACACTCGGCTCCCCTCTGACCTGCCTCTGCCTGACCCTGGCCTTTAAAACCCCCCTTTGTCGTCCATGGTCAGCTGGAAGCAGTCAGAACGAGTCAGCGTCCCCTATCACCAAAAGGCCAGGATGTTAGGTCGGAGAGCCCAGGATCAGATACATGTAGATGTGTGATGAGATAATGGACCACCCCCACTGGAATTTCTGACAGATCAGCATGCCAGACACAGATACCGGCTTCTCCCTGAATCCACACGACCCCCACACAGATATTGACTCCTTCCTGAATACCCTGCCGACCCCCTGTGGCGGAAACTTCCTCAGTTCATGTCCCCGCACCTCACCCAACCGCAGTATAAAACAAAGCCCCCCCTCCCTGTGGGCGCGAATCCACTGGCCCTGTCTTTGGGGTCCATGGGTCGCCTGGGGACGCAGAATAAAAACTTTCCTTTCTTTCTTTTCTGATTGACTCAACTCTCTTTATTTCCTACGCCGCCTCCTGAGCCACCTAACCTAACAGACTAGAGGTGTGAGAAGAATCCAGGGTTGGGGGATCAGGGGATAGAGCTTGGAGGGCAGAGACCTGGGTCCCTGTGCTGAGTCATTCTCCCATACTGCAGAGGACATCTTACTCAGGCAGACCTTTCCCATCCAGGCAGCTTGTGCCTGGGAGGAAGCAATTGTCCCACCCATTGGAAAACCTCTGGCACCACCCTGTGGAGTTTACTCCCTGCTGTGGTCTACAGCCTGCGGCTCATTAAGAGACTGAGAATAACAATCAGCCTGCTGGCAGAGGTGGATCTCTGGTGCTTTGAGTCTTTTCCTGATCTGCTTCTGGACTGGAGACTAGGAAAGCAGACCTTGGTGCACATCTTGGTCCTTTCCAAAGGCACCCAGCCCCAGCAGAGGGAGCCACAAGGTGTGGAGCACTGATAGCTGCAACCAGGGTACTCGGGGCCAGTCACAGTGTCTGACATTGGCCTGCACCAGAGACCCTCCAAAAGACTGGGGTTGTAGCAGATCTACCTAATGCATAAAAACAAACCCAAACAGGCAGCCAAAATGGGGAAGGGAAGAAAAAAAAAAAACAAGCCCCGAATAAAAGAACAAGAGAATTCTCCAGAAGAAGAGCCAAATGAAATGGAGATAAACAATTTATCAGATATGGAGTTCAGAGTAATGATTATAAGGATGCTCAACAGCATGATAAAAGATATAGAAACTCTGAAAATGACTACTCGGAAATGAAGAATGACAGCAGAAATAAAGAATATATTGGAAGGAATAAATAGCAGATTAGAGGAAGCTGAGGATCAGATCAGCAAATTAGAAGACAGGGTATTAAAAAATCAAAGAATCAAAAAAAAAAATTAGCTGGACTCCCCAGCCCAGAGCACCAGAACTGAGAAAGGTGCCCACATAACATCTGGCAGGAGGACAGGAGCTGTGGGAAAGCATGAAATGTAATAATATCCACATCATAAAAGTGCCAGAAGGAGAAGATAGTGAGCAAGGCAGAGAGAACCTGTTTGAAGAAATAATGGCAGAAAACTTCCCTAACCTGATGAAGGAAAATGTCACACAAGTTCAGGAGTCATAGATAGTCCCAAGCAAGAACCCAAACAGGCCCACGCCCATACACATCATAATTAAAATGCCAAAAATGAAAGACAATGAGAGAATCTTAAAGGCAGCAAGAGAAAAGCAGTTTGTTACCTATAAAAGAGCTTCCATAAGGCTCTCAGCTGATTTCTCATCAGAAACTCTACAGGCCAGAAGGGAATGGAATGAAGTATTCAAGGTAATAAAAGCAAGGATCTGAAACCAAGATTACTATATCCAGCAAGGCTATCATTCAAAATAGATTGTGAAATAGTTTCCCAGACAAAAAAAAAAAACAAAACAAAAACTAAAAGAGTGTATCACCACCAAACCAGCATTGCAAGAAATGTTAAAAAGACTACTGTAAGAAGAAGAAACCCACAATGAAACACCATTTCACACTCACTAGATGGCTATCCTATATAATAAAACCCTAATATGCAAATCGACTGAATGGCAGAACAACCGGTCACAATGAGGCACATTGACCACCAGGGGGCAGACACTCAATGCAGGAGCTGCCCCCTGGTGGTCAGTGCACTCCCACAGGGGGAGCACTGCTCAGCCAGAAGCCAGGCTCACAGCTGGCAAATGCAATGGCGATGGCAGAAGCCTCCCCCGCCTCCACGGAGTACTAAGGACATCCCCCAAGGGGTCCCAGACTGCGAGAGGGCGCAGGACGGGCTGAGGGACACCTCCCCACCCCCAGTGGACAAATGTCGTGAACTGGGCCTCTAGTAATCAATAAGAGATAATAGCAAATATTAGCAAGGATGTGAAGAAATTGGAATTCTCATACACTGGTTTGGAAGTTTAGTAGTTCTTCATAAAGCTAAACATAGAGTTACCATATAACCCAGCAATAATTCTACTCCAAGCAAAATGAAAACATATGACCATACAAAAACTTGTCCAAAAATATTCCTAGCAGCATTATTCACAATAGGCAAAAAGTGGAACCCATTCAAATGTCCATCAACTGTTACATGAACAAAATGTGTAATATCCACATAAGGGAATATTATTCAGCTATAAAAAGGAATGAAGTACTGATACATACTACTACATGGATGGATCTTGAAAACATTATGCTAAGTGAAAGGAGCCAGACACAAAGGCTACATATTATATGATAATCACATTCACATATTATATGAAATGTCCAGATCAGGTAAACCTATATATAGAGAGAGTAAATTAGTAGTTACCTAGGACTAGGGAAGATGGTGACAGGTGGAGTAACCACTAATGGATAGTTTCTTGTATCCATAGGATAATCAAAATGTTTCAAAATTTAATGTGGTGACGGTTGCACAACTCTGTGATACCTCAAAACCACTGAACTATACACTTTAAGTGGGAAAACTGTTTAGTATATGAATTATCTATATATATAAAAGCCCAGCAACCGAACGGTGGAATGACTGGTCACTATGACGTGCACTGTGGTGGCCAACCAGCCCGATCTGGCCCTGATCGGCCCCCCTAACCTCCTGCGGACCCTCCCCCTGACCAGCCCTGCCTGTGGCTCCTTCCCCTGGCTGGCCCCGCCCCCAATCCCCCCCTCCCCACCAATCAGGGGCGGGGCCAGCTCCAACTGCCCACAGCCCCTCCCCCAGCCGGCCAACCCCCCGGGGTCCCTCCCCCCCCCCCGGGGCCAGCCCCCAAATAGGCCAGGCCAAGGTACCCCACCCATGCACGAATTTGTGCACCAGGCCTCTAGTATCTCAATAAAGCTGTTTTTAATAAAATAATAAACATATAATCTCACAGTTTCTTTGGATTAAGAATTTAGAGCTGGGTGATTCTGGCTCAGGATATCTCATGAGGCTGTGGTCACACTGCTAATCAGGGTCTCACACATCTTTTTTTTCTTTTGTTTTTATTGATTTTTTTAGAGAGACAGGGAGAGGGAGAGGAAGACAGAAACATTGATATGAGAGAGAAACATCTATGGGTTGCCTCCTGCACACACCCTAATGAGATTGAACCACTACATGGGTATGTGTCCTGACCAGAAATCGAACTGGTGACATTTTGGTGTACTGGATGATGCTCAACCAACTGAGCCACACACGCCAGGGCTCTTCTTATTTTTTTCTTTTCTTTTCTTTCTTTCTTTTTTTTTTTTTTTTAAGGCTTGAATGAAGCTAGAAGATCCAATTCCAAAGTTCACTTAAATGGTTGGTAACTTGGTGGTCCCAATTGGTGAGAGGCTCAGTTCTCTTCTACATGGGCCTCTCCGAAGGGCTGCTTGAGTGTCCTCAAGGCAGATGTTTCTGTCTTTTATAACTTAGACTCAGAAGTCACACACTTCCCATACATCCTATCATTACACACCTCTGTAGTGGGAGGGTACAACACAGGGCTTGAATACTTGAATCAGGGACCATTGGGGGCCATCATGGAAGATGGCTATGAACACTTGATAAGGAAGACAATGACAATAACAACCAACAATTCTGTGACATGTACTATGTGTCAGGCACTGTTCTCAGCTCACAATAAACCTGAGTTAATTACTATTATCTCCATTTCACAGATGAAGAAACTAAGGCACAGAGAAATTGACTTATCAAGGTCACACACTTACAAACTCAGGCAGTATAGTGCCAACATACATTCTTAAAAACTATTCAATACTGCATCCAGATATTATTTAGTTCAATTAAGTATTGCCCGTTTGTTCTCCAGAATGGATGAACCAGTTGAAACTCCCATAAGTTTTCATTCCCCATAAGTTCAGACTCTTGTTTGTTTTGGCCAAACTAATGGAAACTCATTCATGTTTTCATTTGCATTTCTCGATGAGGTAACATACTTATTGGCTATTCTGGTTTTCCCTTTAAGATTTTACCTATTCAAATTCCCTGCACATTTTTGTTTTTCTTCCCAATTTGCAGTAGTTATTTCTATATTCAATCCCTATATAATACAATCCCTTATCAGTTTAGACACTGCAAATATTTTCTTCTAAACTCTACCCATCTGTAGCCTTGCCTATAGGATGCTTTGTTAACTAAAAATCTTTTAATTATGAAGTATTCAAAGCTATCAAATCTCATGGATTGTGTTTTGAGGATCTTAACAAATCCTCACCCCAAGGTCACAAAGATATTCTCTGTTTTTTTCTAATTTGCTTTAGGATTTTACCTTTCATTTAGGTCTTTAATTGCTGTGGTATTTGTGGTTTTTTTATATGGTTTGAAATGGGGATCCAACTTTTTGTCCATATAATAAGCCAATTTCTGAGCACCATTATCCATCTTTTCCCCACTAATTTGTGACACTACCTTTATCACATCTCTAAATCAGTGGTTCTCAACCTGTGGGTCACAACCCCTTTGGCGGTCAAACGACCATTTCACAGGGGTCGTCTAAGACCATCCTGCATACAGATATTTACATTACGATTCATAACAGTAGCAACATTACAGTTATGAAGTAGCAACAAAAATAATTTTATGGTTGGGTCACAACATGAGGAACTGTATTTAAAGGGCCAGAAGGTTGAGAACCACTGGTCTAAATAGCCATGTCTCTTCCTAAATCCAGTTTAGCACTCTTATTTCCTAAGAGGAATGCTCTATCACTGTGAAAGTTTTCACTGATACAGTAGTCCCCCCTTTCCTACAGGGAATGCATTCTAACACCTCCAGTGGATACCTGGAATCACAGATAGTACTGAACCCTATATACCATGTTTTTTCCTGTACATACGTACCTTTTCACTTAAAGGAAGCGCTTTACAGCTTCTCTTTGGCATATCCAAACTGCCAGCACCATTACTCTTGCGCTTTGGAGCCATTAATAAGTAAAATAAGCGTTACTTGAACACAAGCACTGAGATATCACAACAGCCAATCTGCTAACCCAGACGGCTACCAAGTGACTAATGGGTGGGTAACATATAGAGCAAGGAGATGTTGGGCAAAGGGATGATTCAGATCCTGGGCAAGATTTCATCATGCTACTCAAAACGACGGGCAATTTAAAACTTACTATTTCTGGAATTCTCCATTTAATATTTTCAGACATGGCTGACCATGCGTAACTGAAACCACAGAAAGCGAAACCCAGTTAGGAGGCGTTTTACAGCTACTATCCTGCTTTCTATATACCAGGTCAATGAAAAATCCAACCATTACCCTTTATGATCCCCCAGGGATGCAATATTATTAGCTTGTATTCTTCCCAGAAACAGAATACCCAGTTCAGAAAGTGATTTTAAAAAAATAAATGTATGTTTATTAAAAAACCTAACCAAGAACAAACTCTGGGACACTAGAAATCAACGTTTCTTCTGAAAGCCAGCAACAACCGCCAGTGCAGGCACACCTGAGAAATTACAGGTGCCTCAGTCCAAACATCAGGTTTCAAATATTCTTCTTTCCAAATGGTGAAATTCTTCTCAAGTGGTTCAAAACTAGCATTCAAAGAGTTGCTGGTGCGTGTGGGCCCTGATTATTAGCATAGATAGCTTTTAACAGCTAGACATCTGGCTGGTCTGTGTCCATTACCACAAACTCCAGGAACCCCCACAGCCTCAGAAAAGTTACATATCTTCAACACTCCACTTGTAGGCAAGTTCCTCAACCGCCTTCTTGCTGGCAAGCCGGGCAAAGCGCTTCTGTTCAAATCCATTGGATCTGCAATCAAGAGATATTAATCAGCCATAATCCTGAACTGGACACTTATTTTTGGGGGAAAAAAGAAAGAAAACAGTTCACAATTAACGAATAAGGGAGAAAATAAGGCATGAACAATATTTAAGGTACATGCAATAGAATCAAAAGGACAAAACATAAAATTCATCCTGTTTTAGTCCTTGTTCAGACTCTTCCCAGTCTTTTATCAACTGTTCCAAACATTTACCACTCTCTAAAGGCCCAACTCACTCTCAGGTGATATCTACATCTTATACTTTATCCATTCATTACATAAACATTTAGTGAATTCTTTACATACTAGGCACTGTGTCATGAAAATGAGTATAGCATAGCACTTGTCCTGATGAACTCTGAGCTCCAGCACTGGGGCAGCAGCTTGATAGGGACCAGGGACACATGGGGAGGAACTAAATTGTCCAGCATTAGGGCAAGAGCTGGAGGGGCAGCATTCTGCCAGATAGAGGTGCTGTCAGAGGCCATTACTCCTTTGATGAACCCTCCCCCCACAGAGCCAGCAGGCAGGTGCCATATCTGAGATTCCATCAACCTGGCTCACACTGTTTGCACCTGGTGATTCCCGGAGGCCTGCCCCACCCAACTGTCAGGTCCATCCAAGCTATTTCTAGTAGCCGTTACATACAAATGGGAAAGATTTTCCTAAAATCTGTAAAAGGAGCAGCATCTAGCCTCAGTGTGCCCCATACCTATGGCCAAGTTGCCCCAGGCCTGGCACTAGCAGCAGCCAGCCTTGGTTCAGTTTGGCCTCACCTGGGCACCTCCAAGCCCAGCACAAATAGCTGCCATCTGCAGACTGCTCTGTGGCTCAGGCTGGGTGGCCCCAGGCAGAACACAGGCAGTAGCTAACCTTGGCCTGCACCTTCCAGGAGGCCCCACAGCCTCAGACCACATCAAAACATCACTACCCAACCACTTCCACAATCAACACATACAAGTTTGACTGAGCAGACAGGAGAGCCACACTGAAGTAAGTTCTTTTCTGTGGAGTGGGCCCATGGCACAGCTGATCCTCCACAATGGTCAGAGGTCAGTGGTCAGTGGTTGCAGCCAGTCCTTGCAGCTGATCAGCCTGCGGGTAAATCCCTCCCATTGACGTGCCAATAGCAATCAAGGCTCAACTACAAGAAGAGGGTGTACACAGCCCACACAGGGGGCACACCCTGAGTGCCCAGCTTGGGTGATTGGAGAGGTTGTGCCACTGGACCCTACAGAACAACTACTACACAAGGCCACTCTACCAAGCCTGGGAGACGTAGCAGCTCTACTTAATACATAGAAACAAACACAGGGAGGCTGCCAAAATGAAGCAATAAAGAAAAATGTCCCAAATGAAAGAACAGAATAAACCTCCAGAAAAAAAAAAAAACAAAAAAACTAAACAAAATGGAGGCAAGCAATCTACTAGATACAGAGTTCAAAACACTGGTTACAAGAATGCTCAATGAACTTAGTGAGAACCTCAACAGCATAAAAAGGACCAGTCAGAAATGAAGGATACACTAACTGAAATAAAGAATAATTTACAGAGAATCAACTGTAGAACAGATGAAACCGAGAATCAAATCAGCAATTTGGAATATAAGGAAACAAAAAACACCTAATCAGAACAGCTAAAATAAAAGAATTTTTAAAAAATGAGGTTAGTGTAAGGAGCCTCTGGAACAACTTCAAGCATACCAACATTCACATCATGAGGGTGCTGGAAGGAGAAAAGAGAGAGCAGGAAATTGAAAACCTATTTGAAAAAATAATGATAGAAAACTTACCCAACTTGGTGATTGAAACAGACATACAAATCAGGAAGCACAGAGTCCCAAACAAGATAAACCCAAAGAGGCCTCCACCAAGACACATCATAATTAAAATGCAAAAGGTTAAAAACAAAGAGAGAATCTTTTGTGTTTTTTTAAAATATATATTTCTATTGATTTTAAAGAGAGAGGGAAGGAGAGATAAATCAATTGCTTGCCTCTGGCACACCCCAAACCCACAATCTGGGTATGTGCCTGAATCGGGAATTAAACCAGCAACCCCTCAGTACATGGGACGACGCTCAACTAACTGAGCCACACTGGCCAGGGCCAAAGAAATAATCTTAAAAGCAGCAAGAGAAAAGCAGTTACTTACCACAAGGGAGCTCCCATAAGACTGTCAGCTGATTTCTCAACAGAAACTTTGCAGGCCAGACGGAATTGGCAAGAAATATTCAAAGTGATGAAAAGCAAGGACCTACAACCAAGATTACTCCACCCAGCAAAGCTATCATTTATTTTATTTGTTTGTTTGTTTTGTTAATCCTCACCGGAGGATATTTTTCCATTGATTTTTAGAGAAAGTTGAAGGGAATGGGAGACAGAGAAAGAGAAACATCAATGGGAGAAAGACACATTGATTGGTTGCCTCCTGCACACACCCCAACCAGGGCCAGGGATCAAGCTTGCAACCAAGGTATGTATCCTTGACTGGAACCAAACCTAGGACCCTTCAGTCCCCAGGCTGATGCTCTACCCACTGAGCCGAATTGGCTAGGGCCAAAGCTATCATTTAGAATCGAAGGACAGATAAAGAACTTCCACACAATAAACAGCTAAAGGAGTTCATCAACACCAAACTAATATTATATGAAATGTTAAAGGGCCTTTTTGCAGAAGAGGGAGAGGAAGAAGAAAAGGAAGGAAGAGGAGGAATGGAAAGATAAAAAATATGAGCAATAAAATGGCAAGAAATACATATCTATCAACAGTTGAATCTAAAAAACAACATCAATGAACAAATGGACCAGAAACAGATTCATTGATGGAGAACATTTTGATGGTTGCCAGATGGGAGGGGAATTGGGGAAGGGGTGAAAAAGATGAAGGGATTAAGAAGTACAAATTGGTTGTTACAGAACGGTCATGGGGATGTAAAGTACAGCATAGGGAATATAGGCAATAATATCCTCATTACTATGAATGGAGTCAGATGGGTGTAGGATTTATTGGGATGATCACTTACTAAGTTATGTAATGGCTAATCCCTGGGGTATACACCTGAAAGTAATATAATAATGTATGTCAACTGTAATTGAAAAAAAGGGGGGGGGAATAAATTAATTAATAAAATAATAATAAAAGAAAATGACCAAACATGCAAAGAAACAGAAAATGCGATCAAACTCAAGAAGAAGCTATTATTAGAAACCAATCCTGCCAAACCGGTTTGGCTCAGTGGATAGAGCGTCGGCCTGCGGACTGAAAGGTCCCAGGTTCGATTCCGGTCAAGGGCATGTACCTTGGTTGCGGGCACATCCCCAGTAGGAGATGTGCAGGAGGCAGCTGGTCGATGTTTCTCTCTCATCGATGTTTCTAACTCTCTATCCCTCTCCCTTCCTCTCTGTAAAAAATAAATAAAATAAAATAAAAAAAAAAAAGAAACCAATCCTGATGTGACCTAAATTTGCAATAAGCAGACAGGACTTCAAAGCATATTTTTAAATATTCTCAAGAAAGACAAAAATGTTTCTTAATGAGTGCACAGATGGGAAATCTCAGCAGAAAAATATAAACTTTCAAATGGAAATCCTAGAGTTGAAATACAATGAACTAGCTTAAATAAAAAATTCATTGTATGGGCCTGGAGATGGCAGATCAAGGAGTCAATGAACTTGAAAACAGATAATAGAAATTGTCCCATCTTAAGAACAGAGAAAAATGATAGAAAAATAAACAAGACTTCAGAGATCTGTGGGAGAATATCAAGTGGTAGAATAATAGTGTAATTGGAGGAGAAGGGTGGTTCAAAAAAAAAAAAAAGAACAATTGAAGGAAAAATAGCCAAATACTTCCCAAATGTGAAAAATATAAACTTATAGGTCCAGAAAGCGCAACCCAAAGCAGGATAAACACAAAGAAAACCACACCCAGGTACATCATAGTCAAACTGCTAAAAACAAAGACAAGAAAATCTTTAAAGCTGCCAGAAAAAAAATACATTACTGTGTGTGTGTGTGTGTGTGTGTGTGTGTGTGTGTGTGTGTTGGGGCGGCAAGGGGGGTGTTAATAATATAAGAAATGAGGACTGGGTGTTGACTTCTAATTAGAAACAGTGGAGACCAGAAAATGATGAAACATCTTTAAAGGCTGGCAAAACTATCAGAACTCTGGTACTGTCAACCAGAGTTCCAGGTATGAGACTGCAACCTCAGAAGTTCCCAGGTGGAATGTGAAATTGGCCTCTGTATGCAGAGGACAAGAGACCAAAGAAAGAGGCAGACCACTCCAGATTAGAGTTTTAATAAGCAAGGGGACTTACATATAAGGCTGGTCTTGGGCACCTGCCTGCCAGAATCTTAAAAGTTTATATAGAAGCTTTAACTTTCAGTCACATATTCAGTCCAGATGGTCTCAACACCTTACTCTCTCTAGACCACATCTTGAATTGGCTGCTAGTCTGGGAAGAATAAGTGTGACATAAATTCCAAGGACAGGGAAGGGAATAAGAAGCCTCTGATCGTCCAGATAGAGCTTGTGGGTCAATAGGCAGTCATGTCAGTGAAACAATCTTCAGAAATGAAGGCAAGAAAAAGGTCTCTAAATTTCCTTATTTTGATAATGTACTATGGTTATATAAGATTATCATTGAGGCAAGTTGGGGAAGGAATACACTGTAACACACTGTAATATTTTTTCAAGTTCTTGTGAGTCAACAATTATTTCTTAAGTAACATTTTAAAAATATAATGGTGAAACAGACTTTTCATATCAACAAAAACTGAGAAAATGTGGTGCCACTGAACCTGTGCTGAGGAATGTTAAAAGCAGTTCTTTAGGAAAGAAGGAAGAGCACCAGAAATGGTAAATATGTGAGTACATATTAACAACTACACATTTTTTTTCTTTTGTTTTCTTAGTAACTTTAAAAAATATAACTGTAGCCCTGGCTGGTGTGGCTGTTGGTTGAGCGTCCTCCCATGCACCAAGAGGTCACCAGTTTGATTTCTGGTCAGGGCACATGCTTGGGCTGTGGGCTTGAACACCAGTAAGGGGGCATGCAGGAGGTAGTTGATGATGTTTCTCTTTCATCAATGTTTTTCTCTCTCTCCCTTCCTCACTAAAATCAACAAAAACATACCATCTATAAATATAAAAGGCTAAGCGACCATCCAACCACCTGGTAGGTATGACACACACTGACCACCAGGGGGCAGACGCTCAACGCAAGAGCTGCCAAGCTGCGGTTCTTGGGTGTCACACCCTGGAACCAGAGAGGAGGGAGTCCGATTCCAAAGTACATCACCCGAGAACCGCCCTCTCGCAATCCAGGACCCCTCGGGAGAATGTCGGAGAGCCAGTTTCAGCCGGATCCCTGTAGGTCAGGCCAAGGGACCCCACCTGCCAGAGGGACCCTGCTCACTCTATAGACACCCTTCGAGCCACGGCGCCACCCCAGGTGCAGCTAGCTGGAGAGGGACCGCGGGAGGTTGGCTCCAGGGCGTGTCCAGCCTGTTCACCCAGTCCCACCCCACCAGCCACCTTCTAATTTATTTCCTTTCAATGTGCACGAATCCGTGCACCAGAGCACTAGTGTGTGTGTGTGTGTGTGTGTGTGTGTGTGTGTGTATATATATATTAGAGGCCCAGTGCACAACATTTGTGCACGGGTAGGGTCCCTAGGCCTGGCCAGCAATCAGGGTCGATCTGCGGGGAGACCAGCAGGGCGATCAGGGGCCCCCGCTGGCACCCACCTTGGCTGGCACCCACCCCCCGCTGCCACCACTGGTTGGGGCCTGAAGGTTGGGGGCAGTTCCTGCGTTGAGCGTCCACCCCCTAGTGGTCAGTGTGCGTCATAGCGGCCGGTCATTCCACCGTTTGGTCGATTTGCATATTAGGGTTTTATTATATAGGATATATATAAAAAACTGCAAAGTAAAAATTGTAACATTGTATTATGAGACATATCATTTTTTATGTAATATGTATGACAACATTAGCAAAAAGAACAGAAGGTAAGTGGAACTACAGTGTTGTAAAGCTCTTATATTTTATGTGAAATAGTACAATTATAACTCTCAGTAAGCTATAATAAGTTAAAGATACATGTTGTGATCCTTAGAGCAAACACTAAAGAAAATTTCACAGAGGTATAACTAAAAATATAATAGAGCAATTAAAATGGAATACTAACTTACACACCTAAATTCCAAAACACTGACAATACCAAATGCTGGCAAGGATATGGAGCAATAGGAATCCTTATTCTCTGCTGTAATGTAAAACAATACAGCCACTTTGGAAGACATTTGACAGTTTCTTATCAAATTAAATATAGTTTCACCATAAAACCCAACAATTGCTGGATATTTACCCAAGTAAACTGAAAACTATGTACACATAAAAGCTATACACAAATGTTTATGGCAACTTTATTCACAATCACTAAAAACTAGGAGTAACCAAGATATCTGTAATACATCCATACAATGGAATATTACTCAGTGGTAAGAAGGAATAAAGTACTGGTCCATGCAAGAACATTAATAAATCTTAAATGCATTTTGCAAGAAGTCAGACCCAAAAGGCTATATATTGTATGATTTCATTCATGTGACATCTGGAAAAGGCAAAGCTATAGGGACAGAAAAGAGAACAGTAATTACAAGGGACTGGTAGAGGGGCTACAATTGACTAAAAGGGGACTTTTAGTGGAAATTTTAGGGTGATGGAACTGTTCTATATAATAGTAGGGCAGTGGATGAATGACTGCATTTGTCAAACCTCATAGAGCTGTATGTACACCATGCTAAAGAGAAAACATCAATATAAGTAAACTATGAAAGGGAAAAACCACCCAGGAGACTCCAGGACAGACTGCAGGTTATGACAGTGAGTCTAACTATATTACTATGTATGACATAACAGCCCTGGAGAGAGGGGGAACAGGGAGCTGACCCTTTATGTTGAAAATTGTATTTTGATTAAACTATAAGGGTAATAACCAAAGAAATGCTACTCTCCAGTTGGTAAATTTGTTTCTCGTTTCTGAATTTTTTAAATTCTGAAACTGTTTTACATGTATATTGGGATGAACAAAATGGGTGGTAGATGGTGAATGACAGATTTCTAAATTTCTAAAGGGAAGTGATAGATAAGAAGGAAAAGTACTCTGTATCAGAGTCAGTTACATCAGTATGAACTCGTATTTGTAAATCTGTATATATAAATACATGTTTATATACAGATACATACAGATGGAAACAGCAAAATAGAGATATATGCGTATATGTAAATTACTATACATGCATTTCCTAGCTCTGTCTGCTAAGAGGGACTGGAAGCAATGACACCCAGTAACAGCAAGCACTTCTAGCAGTCAGATCTTGGTCTCTATATACCACTCTCCACAAAAAGCAGCCAGGGCTCCTTGGAGAAATGGCTGATTCTAATATTGGGCAGGGAAAATAGACATAAGATGAGCCTGAAGCATCCTGTGGTATCAAGAACAGGGGACTCAGAAATAAAATGGGGGCATGTGAAAGGGACACCTGAACAAATTCCCAATGGCTAAAGAATGGAACAATATAAGTAATAAAATAAATAACATACTACTGGATTACAATCCAGAGTATAAAATATACATGAGTCCATACTGATAAAAATAAATGGTTGAATAAATGGGGAGATGAAATGAATCTTCCTTACAGAAAAAGTCCAAATACTATAGGTAGATATCCTCCCACTGGTCCCCTTTTGAATGTAAGCTGAACTCAGTAATTCACTTCCAGAGAACAGAGTACAGAAGCGGGGAAATAGTGACTTTAAAGTGGAGAAGCCTGGCAAACACTTCCTTGCTCATGTGATTGAGGTTAACATCACTTACTGATGTCATGTGGCCACCATGCACCCACTAAAATGAAGTGATACAAAGGGCACTCCACCACTGTGGCATTCTTTCCAAAACCCCTAACCTCAGTCTAACTATGAGAAAAACATCAGACAAACCCAATTTGAGGGACATTTTCCAAAATACCTGACCATAACCCCAAATTATGAAGGTTACAAAAAGCAAAGACAGAAACTGCCACAGATCAGAGGAGACTAAAGAGACATGGCAACTAAATGTAATGTGGTCTCCTGAACTGGATCCTTGGACAGAAAAAGGACATTAATGGGAAAACTGGTGAAAACCAAATAAAACCTGGTACATTAGTAACAACATACCAATAGTGGTTTCTTAGTTTTGATAAATGTGCCATGATAATGTAATGAATGGTAATGAAACTGAATGAGAAATGTATGGGAATTCTTGATAATATCTTTGCAAATATTCTATAAATCTAAAATTATTCCATAACAAAAGTTTATTTTTAAAACACGCACAAAAGATTTTCAAAACACTGCAACAAACAATTGTAGAATACACATAACCTTCAGGCACAAAAGGACTTTTCACCAAGGTAAACCACATACTGGGCCATAAAATATGTCTTAACAAATTTCAAAAGACCAAAATATTACAGAGTACATTCTCTGACCTCAGTGGAATTAAATCAGAAATCAGTAACAGTGAGATATCTAGAAAAGTCTAAATATTTGAAATTAAACAATGTCCTCCTCAGTAACTCACAAATCAAAGAATGAACCAAAAGGGAAATTATAAATTATTTTGAACAAAACCCAACATACATTCCTGAAAGAAAAAATAAACCCTCAGCAAACTAGGAATAGAAAGGAACTTTCTTAATAAAGGGAATCTATAAAAAAAGCTATCGCTTAAGACATATTTAATAGTAAAAAACTGAATGTTTTCCTTCTAAGATTAGGAGCAATGCAATGTTTTTCTTCTAAGATTAGGAACAAGGTCTTACTACTTTTATTCTATTTCTTCACTGGAAGTTCTAGTTAGTGCAATAAGGCAAGAAAGAGAAACAAAAGGCATCTGGATTGGAAAGGAAGATGTCAAACTGTCTCTATTCACACAGGACATGATCCTCTAAGCACAAAATCTGATGGAATCTACTAAATAAGGTATTATGTACCCTAGCCAGGTAGGTCAGTGGGTTAGAGCATCATCCTGATATGCCAAGGTTCCGGGTTCAATGCCCGGTCAGGGCACATCCAAGAAGCAACCAATGAATACAAAACTAAGTGGAGCAACAAAGAATTTTGAAACACTTGTATCTGCCACCATGAACTCTTTTGCTTTCTGTTATTTAAAGATTTTGTGATGAGATCAGAGATGTTAAAAATACACGGTTATTTGATATTATATAATGAAATATGTCAATGTTGGGAAGATCTGAAAAACTCAGCAAAGTAATCTTTTCACATGTCTAGTGCATGATGGTATAAAATCACGCAGGGGTAAAAGATCCATCCCAAAGTAGGACAAAAAAACCAATAGATTTTAATGTAACAGTATAAAAAGTTTTTTTTATATAATTTTAGATTCCATATTATAAATAACCTTTAATAAACTGGAGATTTTTTGTGCAGTATCAAAATATATAATACAGCAAAACCTTGATTTTTGGGACCTCAATTTAATGGACTTCATCTTTAATGGACAAAACTTTCCAGTCCATATGTCATATGTGAAAATTAACACCCTGTTAATTTTAAAATGCTTTTAACCAAGACTTGCTTATAATTAAATTAATAGGTTAATGTTTTTGGTATTAATTCACTGTCATTTTTAACAAATTTTAGCTAATAGGCCAGGTTGGGAAAAAACACTGTAGTAATTTTGCTGACATAAGTAAATATTACATATCTACAACTACAGTCTACATATTTAAATCCAAGAGTCACCGCTCTTAAACAATGTTCGGGGATTCACATGTGATCACACCGCATCAAGCAACTTTATTGGTTCTGTTGTCACGTGACGTGACTTTCTGCAGCAGTTTTAACCAGTGACATGCGCTCAGCCATGCCCCAGCCATGTACATTTGTTTAAGCAAGGTGGCTGGACCGATATACTAGACCTATTCAGTATAAATTTAAAATTACAGTAATATATATATATAAACTTTTCTGTGAAAATTAAACTTTTCATACATAATTTTAATTACACAAATGTGTCTACATAAGTAAAAACAGGTAAACTAATTTGTCAATTTTTAAATATACACATTCATAAAACCTACTTTATTATATAATGGACTTGCAGCTTTTTAAAAAAAATATACTTTATTGATTTTTTTTACAGAGACAAAGGGAGGGGAATAAAGAGTTAGAAACATCGATGAGAGAGAAGCATTAATCAGCCACCTCCCGCACACCTCCCACTGGGGATGTGCCCGAAACCAAGGTACATGCCCTTGACCGGAATCTGTTTGTAGGCCAACACTCTATCCACTGAGCCAAACCAGCTAGGGCTGGCTTTATTATTTTTAATGAACCAAAAAATGCTTTTTAAACTTCTCAGTTTAATTTCTAATGCGGTAAATATTAGAAATATTAATAAGTATAACCAACACAAATAAAAGTTTTTTGGGAGTCCTCAATAATTTTTAAGTGTGGAGGGGTCTAAGATCGAAAAGTTTGAGAATCATTGTATTAGATGCTAGGAAAATGTCTTTTAGTAGGCAAAAGGAGACAGGATCCAGCATATAAGTAGAGGGGCTAACTCTGGATAGGAGCACAAATAGTTCATCCATGGTAACGGACAGGAAGTTAGAGCATGGGGGTACAGATGCAGGCAGGTGAACAGATAAGGTGGTAGGGCCCTGGTCAGTGTGGCTATGTGGTTAGAGCGTTGGCCCGTGCACCAAAACGTCTCCGGTTCGATTCCCAGTGAATGGCATGTACCTGGGTTGCAGGTTAGATCCTCAGCCCCAGTGTGTGTAGGAGCCAACCAACAGATGTGTCTCCTCACATCAATGTCTCTCTCTCTGTCTCTCTCTCCCTCCCCCCACCCCCATCCTTCCTTCCCACCCTCCCTTCCACTCTTTCTAAAAAAAAAAATTTGATGAAAAAAATATCCTCAGGTGAGGATTAACATAAAAAATAAAGATAAGGTGGTAGGGGTCAGTGACGTATTACAAGTAACTCACTACTAAGACAGTGAAGAGACAGTTCAAGGGCTATATTTTAAATACAACATACAGAAGGCTCCAGACTACCACCCTTCACTTACCCCCTAAACTTTAGAAAATATCATTAAAAGTGACAATGTCAAAAACAAAGGACCATCTGAGTTGTTTGGCCAGAGCTTCTTAAGCTTGGAAAAGGGAAAAAGGAGGAAGAGTGTTCTAAGCATGGCAATGGGATTTGAGGACCTTGGAAACAGAAGCAAGCAAACTTCAAATTATCAACCTAGTCATTAGAGACAGAACGAGGCAGAGTGTAGAGTGACATACAGTTAGGGAAGGTTAGGATCAGATGAGAGAAAAAACAAAAATGTAGGAAATATTCAGGTTTACCTGTCCACTCCATCCCAACGATACCCAGGCCAGATATTGAATCTGTTGGGAGGAGGTGCTGGGCCACTGTAGCGAGGTCTCACTAATGAGACAAGAGAGAGAAAAACAAGTCAATTACTTATACTATTCAATCCAGAGCTAGAAGGCAGTGGGGCTGGGGCTGGGGCTGGGGGGATTTTATACAGAAATCTCTATTAAGTGGAACCTAACTCCCAAACACAAGGAATCTAGATTGTATGGGAAAGCCTTCTTTGCATATAGCTATCTATCACCACCCTAATGACTCTCTCTCTCTCTCTCTCTCTCATAAGTCACCTGCACCGCTGATGATTCCCAGAAGACTCACCTTTCTTATCCTTGTTCTCCTTGGCCTTATTCTTCTTGATAAAGTTGGCCATGGGGTCCCCCTCCCTTTCTTGTTCTCTCAGCATCCGATCCAGATCTTCATCATCAATATAGCGGGCCAGAGGTTTCTGCATTTCCTTTATTGCATCCTCCACATTTTGTTGCTGCTGCCGGCTCTGGACAAGCCTGGGCAAAAAGAACCAAGATTGTTTGTAATACTGTTTAACACTTCTACTCTTACACTGACATGGACACACTGCTGCATTTGGAGAACCTCCTCTTTCTAGAAGCCTAGACCAAATATTAAAAAGGGTAAAATTCCTAGAATACCAAGTGGAAGTGCAGGATATATCACTGAAAAGATATATATATATATATATATTCTGAACACAATGAATTTCCCATTCTTGAAAACAGCTTTTATTAATAAAAAAAAAAGTTTAAAATAGATTTTGAGAGAGAAACATCAACATGAAAGTGAAACATCAATCCATTGATCGGCGGCCTCCTGCACACCCCCAATTGGGGATCAAGCCTGCAACCCAATGCATCCTGACTGGGAATCAAACCTTTCCGTGCACGAGATGATACCCAACCAACTGAGCCACCCCAGTCAGGACCTGAAAACAGCTTGAAGGCAAAACATAAACTAGCTAGTCAGAAGAGGACTCTGAGAAAGAACTCCCTGCAGTCACTGTAGTCTTGTTTTACCTTTCAGTGGTTCCCTTACCCTTTTCCCCACTGGGCATACAGCTCATCTCTCTTTGAGTCCTTCTCTGCTCTTCGCCTTTGCTCTAAACGTTCCAGTTTCAAATTCCTCTTACGACCAGACTTATCTCGAAATACGGTTTCAGCATATTGGAATTCAGCTGCAAAGGAAAATTATGCTTTTAAAGATAAACATCAGGTATTAAAATCAGAAATAATATTTTAATAGCTGACATCAAACACTTGGGATTCTAATGCTAAATAAGAACTTCTGCAGCCAGACTACAAGTACCTACTGCGGATGATCCTGAAAACTATTATTTTTTCAAGAAGGAAAAGTACCATTTGGACCCACTGAGAAGTTAAAATAATGCGTAAAAGCCGAAATGAAACTTGATAGCACTTAAAAGTTTAAAACATCAGGTACAATAAGCTACATTTAAAAAAGAAAAGCTACATGAGCCTCAGTCTTTGCACTTTTGTAATTTTACCTTCAAATGCCATGGTTTCTTGGTCCCGTTCCTGGAGTTCCTGCTGCTCTCGCTGTATGTCAGTTAACACCAACCCAGTTTTAGCCCCAGAATACATGTGTGCAGCCTATGCAATGGAAAGGGAGCGTCCAACATTAATGAGATGATGCAGCTGCAGGCTCTATGAGTACACACAGTTATGTGCATTTTGTCTGAAGATCAGCAATAACCAAATCAAAAACGCAAATTTAAAATCTTATTCTCAGCCACAGGATTCACAAAATAGAAAAAAAAATAAAATTGAGTTTCATGGAAAACCAATAGTACTATCAAATTTAAGAGTAAACAAAAATACAAACCAAGAAGATATTAAAGGGAAGGCAAAGCATCTGTATTTCTGATTTTTCAGCATATATAAACTTTACACATGAGGACTCACTCTCAGGCCACCTGACCAGAAACCTGTATCAAGCTCTAAGGCCTCCAATAGAGACTCACACTAACAAATAATCCCATTTAAAATGCAAATTCAAACCTAAGATCCTTAAATCGTGGATATATTTCAGGATAATGAAAAAATCTGACCAAATCAAAACCTTTTACTAAACTCCACCTTGTATCAAGATAACAAATCAATCCACAAATGGAACATGCAGTATATCCTGATATCCTTAAGCCATGTGCTAAATTTGATCAATATTAAATTACATATGAATTAAACAGATACATAAAATATCAAGAAGTCCAGCTGAAACATAGCCCTCACTTTGTGACCCAAAACAGAAGAACCTCACTTCCTGGGTGAGGGACAGGCCAGTCCACCCTGCCAGGACCACGTGGGCTACCGAGGAGACCTACCTAAAAAGTCTGTGCTGGAGGAAGATGTGCACACCACTGGCTCTAGCATTCTGTCTCTTAACCAGCTCACTGGAATAAGATTCCTTCACTCATACTTGTGTTCTTTACAACAGTTACTCAGGGCTCATGGATTTTTTTCCCCCCCTCACTCGGGCCTGATAATAGATTTCCAATAAAACAAAACACTGACTTTCCAGGTGATATGAAGTAGTTTTATATTTTAAGTGCCTCTCTTTAAGCTCTGAATACAGGAACCTGCACTCCAATTTATTGTAATAAATTGTTTACTTTGTCCCAGGTACTGTGCTAAAAGTTTTACTTACACTAACTCATTTAATTTTCACAATAATCTTATGAAGTATATACTATTATCCACATTTTACCAATGAAGAAGCTGAGGTAATTATGTACCTTGCTCAAATTTCACAGATACAAAGTGGAAAAGATAGGATTTGAATACGTGACATTTGACACAAAGTTTGTGCTAACTCCACTCTGTAAACTACACTTCTGTTTATTACTAAGAAAAGAGGAAGTCTTTCTAAACCTATTAAAATGAGATTTATGGAATTCAGATGACATAAAGGCAGACGCTACTTAGGAACTCTGGAATCTGCAAGTTCACCTGGGCTGTATTATAGGCTGTCCTGCCTTCAGAGAGAAGGAAAGAGCTGGAGCAGTCCTCTGAACTAGATTTACTGCACAACCAAGACCTGCCTCCCCCTCCACTGGCTCGGATCTCTGGGCCTTGGATAGAGCTAGAAGACAGGAATCACTCTAAGACAGCGGTCGCCAACCTTTCGGACTTCACGGACCACAAGTGGTCCACGGACCATCAGTTGGCAACCGCTGCTCTAAGAGAAGATACAGCTCCTGAAAATTCCTACCTTCTTTCCCAGAGGCTGAGTCCTTCGAGGTGGAGACAGGTCAGAATCAGAGGATTTGGCCCTCTGTTTCCTCCTTGGTGGAGAGAGGTCAGAATCAGAGCTGTGGCGCCCAGGTCTATTTCGTGGAGGTGACAGATCTGAATCAGAACCCTGGGGCCTTGAACTTGGTTTCTTCCGCGGAGGAGAAAGGTCTGAATCAGAGGCTTTCCGATTGTCACCTGGGTAGGAGGAAGAGCCCAACGTGTGACTCTGACGTCTTCGAGGTGACGAACTCGTATGAAATTTTCTACGGCTGGGTGAAGAGCCTAGAAATTGAAGAATAAAGTCTTTAATCCAGTGTCAGAATCTTAAAAAGAACTTACCCAGTTACTGTTCGACATTCATTTAGTCCTCATGCATCACTAACCTACACAAGATCAGATGACACAGGAGAAGAGCAAAGTCAGGGACAGTTTTCAAAACCAAGAGGCAGAATGTGGAGTTCTGTTCCCAAGTTACCAGAGACTGTGATTGTGTGTGAGATCTCAACATATTCCTCTACGTCATATTTAACCACACTCAGAATGGGCAAAATAACATGCACACAGGTCTCAGTGATGTGTTAAGTTAAAACTAACTAGGATATATTCTGAAGTCCTCAGACTAAAGAATAAAAATGTATTTTAATTTAAAAATTAAAACAGTAACTGGGGACCATTTTGGGTAAAAATTTTTACCACACAGGCCTGAATTATAAACATAAGCATCACAAATTACCTCCCAAAAAAAGCAATCGGCAATATGTATCAATGATCTTTAAAACACACAACCTGGAAAATCAATTTCTACTTAGCTCCTAGGAAACAAATCTAGAAGTACTTAATTTCCAGGAAATCTATCTAGAAGCAGAGAAGGAAATCATCCAGAATGGGAATAGTTTATGTACACAGATGTTCATTACAGAACTAGAGGCCCAGTGCACAAATTTGTGCACCAGTGGGGTCCCTAGGCCTGGCCTGTGGGATCGGGCCAAAACCAGCTCTCCGACATCCCCCGAGGGGTCCCGGATTGCAAGAGGGAACAGGCCAGGCCGAGGGACCCCACCGGTGCACAATCGGGGCTGGGGAGGGATGCGGAAGGTTGGCCAGCCAGGGAGGGACCGAGGGAAGGCTCCAAGGCGTGTCCGGCCATCTCACTCAGTCCTGATTGGCCGGACCCCAGCAGCAAGCTAACCTACCTGTCGAAGCAACTGCCCCCTGGTGGTCAGTGCACGTCATAGCAAGCAGTTGAGTGGCCTTAGCATATCATTAGCATATTACACTTCGATTGGTTGAACGGCCAACCAGACATTTAGCATATTAGGCTTTTATCATATGGGATTATGAAAGCAAAATTTAGAAATAACCTAAAATATGCAGTATTAGGGAAATGGTTAACTAAATTTATGTAATACAATAAAAATTACATTAACAAAGAAATGTTCTTATGACATGGGGAAGTTAATGATAAGTGAAAAAACCAGGCAAGATAATGCATGCAACACATAGATAGTGCACAGAGAGGGCTGAACTATATCAAAAATGAATAGAGAGTCCTGGCCAGGTAGCTCAGTTGATTGAGCATTGTGCCATGCACCAAAGGGTTGCCCAATGTTTGTTTCTTTCTCTCTCTCTCTCAAAATCAACAAAAAAATCTTTTTTAAAAATGAATAGAGAAAAGACTAAAAAGAACATTGGCTACAACACTAGTGATTGTCTCTGAATAAGAGAAGTCCGCATGATTTTTTTCTGCTTCTTTATGTATTTCTAGACATTCTGATGTTTCTACAACAAACATATAGCACTTTTATGTCCGGTGAGGACAACAAAAGGATATATAAAAACTTCTTCCCTTCTACTGTAAATATTTAACTCTTCAGCCCAACCTCTCACTATTTCCCTATAGTTTTGTTTTTTTAATATTTTATTGATTTTTTACAGAGAGGAAGGGAGAGAGATAGTTAGAAACATTGATGAGAGAGAAACATCGATCAGCTGCCTCCTGCACATCGCCTACTAGGGATGTACCCGCAACCAAGGTACATGCCCTTGACCGGAATCGAACCTGAGACCTTTCAGTCCGCAGGCCAACGCTCTATCCACTGAGCCAAGCCGGTTTCGGCCCTATAATTTTTAAAACTTCTCCTAAGAAACTTCATTCTCATTTCTAAAGACATAAATACCTAAAAAGTAAAAGATTCAAAACGAAGTGCCTAGGGAACAAGTCCCTCTCGTGGACAATCAATGCTCACCTTTGAAATCATGCTGTTTATTTCCATAATGAAATTTTGCTTGCCTTTTTCGTGGTGGAGAGAGGTCCGAGTCACACTCATACTTGCTGTTCTTCGGGACTGAGGGATGAGAGGGTCCTGGCCCCTTCCGATGTGGAGAAGTTTTGCTAGAGGCTCTTTCTGGGGCTTTACTGCTTTTGGTTCTATGCAGTGAATGAGGAACATTAGGAGGCGAATCAGGGGAGTCATGACGGGCCCTCCTGAGCTTTGATGTGTCCAAGGATTCAAGAGTCCTTCTAGGTTGACAGGTGTCAGGGGAGCTGTTACGGGCCTTTCTCTGAGGAGAAATATCTGAGGAACTGTGATGGGCCCTCCTAGGAGGAGATGGATCTGGTGTGTCATGACGGGCCCTTCTAGGAGATACACCTGAAGGACGATAATGCTTCCTGAGCAGAGAGGGATCTGGTGAATCATGATGGGCTCTCCTAGGCGGAGAAGGATCCGGGGAGTCATGGCGGACCCTCCTAGGTGGAGAAGGATCTGGGGAGTCATGGCGGACCCTCCTAGGTGGAGAAGGATCCGGGGAGTCATGGCGGACCCTCCTAGGTGGAGAAGGATCCGGGGAGTCATGGCGGACTTTCCTAGGTGGAGAAGGATCTGGGGAGTCATGGCGGACCCTCCTAGGTGGAGAAGGATCTGGGGAGTCATGGCGGACCCTCCTAGGCGGAGAAGGGTCCGGGGAGTCGTGGCGGGAATGCCTGTGTGAAGGTAGATCCTCACTGTGGCCTAAACACAAAGAGCAAAGAGTCAGATTCCCACAAACGCTGTGTTCACCACCAGTACCCAGAGTTTCAAAAGATGCCCCAGCAGCACACACCTCAAAACTACTCAGAAAGCCCAAAACTACTCTGTACAGCTCCTTTGCTTAGGGGCCCAGCACCCATGAACATCTTAAAAATAATCTCTTTTATTTGCCTAACAAGACACAATTTGCAAAGCATTTTAAATACATTTTTCATCTTATACCTTGTAAGGCAAGTGGGGCAGGCATCTTGTTTACAGTCATGAAAATAGAAGCTCCAAGGTGCTGAATGGCTTCTTACCTCAGATTACAACTCCAAGATGAAGAGACAGACTAGAACCCCAGTCTTCTATCTCCCAACCCAATGCTCTTCCCAAAACCTTATTTGTGTAGAGTTCCCAGACAGAGGCTCCTACTGAAATTTAGCCTAGAAAAGTTAGCCTAGAAGAGTGAGTTTTTACTTACTCTTCTTTCAAAAGGCATGTTCACTAAATCTGTGCCACATAAAAATGAGTGCTGTCAACTAATCCATGCTACTGCGCTCCTTACTGGGGGGGAGAGATCACCAGCAAAAAATAATCAGCATTACTGATCACTTACTACATGCCAACGTAGATTACCTCATTTAATTCTCAAACCCTAGGAGATAAAGATTATCCCCATTTTATAGATAAGAAAGTTGATACTCAAAAAGATTAAATAATTTGCCAAAGTCATACTGCTAGTAAGTGGTGGAGTGAATATCCAAATCCAGCTCTGTCTGACTCCAGAGTCCACATGCAATCTTTAAAATATGCAGATGAACATTCTAAGAACAGAGGCTAAGGTAGCAGAAGCAGGAAATGAGGTCATGGGTCATATTTTTCAGGATCAGTGACAAACTAAAACAATGCGCCCCTCTAAAAAAAATAAAAGAAAAAGGCTTCCGCTTTAGATTTATCTATTGTTGGAACTCACCTCCCAGAAGCTTCCATTTGGCACTGGAACGAAACGTTTCCATCTGCTTTACCTCTTCTGGCCGCTCATCCACAAACTCAGCCACCTGTGGCAATGAGGACACTACATTGAGGACATCCACAGGATCCAGCCAAGGAGCACTGTTGTGTAAGAACCTGAAGTTATAACCATTCCCATTCCTAATACACATCGCACACACAGACCCAAAACAGCCATGAAGATCCATGCAGTGGTCCTCAGTTATGTGTGCTCCATAAATACCTGATTGCCAGTGGATGGTTTAATTCTAGATCTTTCTCCGACTAATCAATTTCCCTCCAAAAGTTAATTTCATTCATTACAAACTTTTTTACCAACTTGCCACAGACACGACTGCCACCTGTAAGATAAAAGCTAAATTCCTTTGCCCGCTTTATTCTTATTATATTGCATGCAGAGTGAAAACAGGCAGGCTCCTCGTCGTGCCTGTCACTCACTCATAAGGGCTCCGGGTGCCTCTGAAACCTTCCTTGTATTAGGTAGTTACAACGGCAGGCACTCTTGAAGCCAACAAAAAGAAGTCATTAAGATGCACACAGAATCAGAATTATTAAAGAGAGAGAGAGAACCACATTTCACTTCATTCAAACTGCCAAACAAATGTGGAATATTCTCTAGAGTATCCTTGATAAATGATTATTCACTCATTCCTCCCTGTCAGAGAATCAATTCACTAACATGAAACTCACTATGTTATTTAGTAGTCTACTATATTTTGAGGTTGTGCTAGAAAGTTCTTAGTTTTATCAGACTGGTATCGACCTTCCTCTAACTTCTTCCCATTGGCCCTAGTTCTGACCTCTGAAAACTGATCCTCTCTCTTGCTACATGACAGACTTTCAAAGATGTCTGGCATCATAAATTCTCGTTACAGAATAGCAACTATGCGTAAAGCACTGTTTTGCATTTTACTATCTCAATCAATCCTCACAATAGCCCTGCAAAGAAAGGGTCCACAATACTAAAGAGCAAACTATTACTTAGCAAAGTTAAATAACTTTCTCAATATCACAAGCTAGCAAGAGGCAGAACTAGAATTCAAACCCAGGTCGTAATTCCTCTCTACTTCTCTTCTCCAAAGACCCTACCAACATTCCTCATATAACCTAGTTTTGAGACCTCTCACTGGGCATTAAAAGCACAGGCTTTCAAGCAAGATGAACAGAGATCTAAATCCCCAGGTCTGCCAGTTGGTATTTGTGTAACCTCTGGCAAGTTATTTTCTCTAAGCCTCAATTTCCTCATTTGTAAAAGCAGGTTTCAAAGGATTGCTCTGAGGACTCAATGAGATGGGTCATGTAAGCATAGCAGTGCTTGTACATGGTAAATGCTCAGTAAATTATACCTATTATTTTTGTGCTGCCACTGCTATTGTGGTTGTCCTAGTTATTTTGCCATTATTTCTGGTGGTGGTGATGGTCTTGCAGTAATAAAAATGAATTCAATAACCAAGATCTGGTTTAACCAGAATAGAGAGCAGTGGGGCTAAAGCCTTCCTTGTTTTCTTTTGGGGCCATCACAGGACAAAAGACAATATTATAAAGGAAAATTAATAGAGGATCACATAAAATTTACATTTTTCACATGTCAAAACTATTATAAATTAAAAGGAAAAAGATAAAACATACCTATGACATGTAAAACAGGTAATATATTCTTATATAAATATCAAATAAGTAAAAAAAAATTAAAATCCCAATTTTCTAAAAAATGGACAAAATACCAAGAATTTCATAAAACAGAAATTCCCAACAAACATAAGAAAAACTATTCATTTCACTATTTTTCAAAGAAACTAGATACCACTGTTTACCTGCCAAACTGTTATAGGTTTGCCAATTTGTTGCTGTTGTAATGTTTAAGTACTGATGAAGAAATGCAAACACTGGCATTCTCATACACTGCTAGTGGGAGTGTGAATTGGTACCACCTTTTGGAAAGCAATATGAGACTATAGTTCAAAAGGGCTGTAATTTCACTTCATGGGAATAAGGGATTATTTGTGAACAAAATGTTTATCAAAGCATTATGATATTTTAAGAAAGGAAACAACCCATATGTCCAGTAATAGAAATTTAAAAACAATATGTATACTGAACTACTATGCAACCATTAAAAATCACATTCTCAAAGAATATTTGAAAGTCTTACTAAAGTATTCACAATATATTATTAAGTGATAGAGTAGGCTCAAAACCATGTGTACAGTATGATCCCAATTATATTTGAAAAAAATAAATAAAAGTATGTATAATCTATGAATTAAAGAGATATCCATCTAAATGTTAGAAGTTGTTACCTGTGGATAGTCACAGTATAAGTGATTTTTATATTCTTTTTAAAACTTTCATGTTTCTTAAAATTCTCAAATATTCTATAGTCCCATATTGCTTTCCAAATATTCTATAATAAGTATATTTGGCTTTTATAACATAAAAAAATAAAAACATATGTTGTGAACATTAATTAGATTTAAGTGGTTGATTCTAACATTCTGGTTCCTTTTGATCACTGTTTCCCTTTTAATTACTAACAAATCATCTTTTAAGTAATCTATTGTAAAATATGCTGGGGATTAACATTAAATATACTCATCTGGAATTCATCTTTAAAACTTTACAATTCAGCCTATCAACAAACTCTCCTTTTCACCTGTTTCTCAGTTATTTTCGGCATAGATTCCATGGCTATACCAATGCTAGGTTATTTGCCTATGCTTTTGTCCACCTGGTTCTTATCTTCAAAATTTATATCAGATATTTACATCCTTCATAGAATTTCCCAATGGAATAAAAAGTGGCCTGCTTCCCCTGTGCTCTAATAGCACTTGGTACATATGTGAAATATAACTCCAACATTTATCATATTACTGAAATTATTTGAAAGTCCCATTTTAGAGTATGACCGCTAGAGTACAGACACTATGTTCTATTAATCCACATATCTCCAGTACTTACACAAGAGCATACAAATTTTAAAGTTTAGTTGAATCATGAATGAAAGAAACAAAGAGAAAGTTCCCTACTATTGAACCTGAGCATTGTTTTTAAGGTCCATCCCAACACATTGAACCTGGCTAGTTCTATCATAGCTCTATCACTGATGCGGAGGAGTCCTGCCTCTCTCTGGGATTAGTTCCCATTTTTAGTTTGATGGGCCCTTCCATAAAAAAGAAGATAGTACTTCTTTGGAAGTATTCTCTGCCCAACTTTCCCTCTTACAACCCTGCCCTGCACTGGGAGTTGAGGATGAAAGGCTTGAATTTCAAAGTCCTTACAGCCTCAAAAGATACATACCACAGGCAAGTCTCCATCATCTTCCTCTTCCTCCTTTTCGGGTTTAGTGGTGGAGATAGATGTCCAGCTCACATCATCATCCACAATCCGCATTCTAAATGGGGGGGCGGGGGGGGCGGATAAAAAAGGAGAAACGTTCTTGGGTAACAGCCTATGCACACTTATCTATTGGTTTCGGGATAAAGCTCAAAATCCTACAAGATCCTGCAAGGTCTACCACATCAGTTTTCACACACTCAGTCCCTTCTCTCTGCCTAACCTACTGTTCTCATTCTTTACTGGGAAACTCGTACTCATTCTTAAGAACCTAATATATAACTTCCTTGAGAATACCTTCCTAACTACTCTCCCATCTAAGAACCCGTTACACGTTCTTGAAGTACTTTCATTGCACTTACCACAAAGGAAATACATCAATTAGTTGTCTAAAGCCTGTATCCCATTAGACTACAAGCTCCATCAGGATAGGGACTAAGGCTTTCTCATTCAGACTGGCATCCTCGACACCCTGCAGCAACTGGCATAAGAAGTATTCAGTAAATACTCGTCACACAGATACACTAGGACTGACTGCAAATAACAACGACTGCCATGGGTGAACAGTTATTCCCTGAACAGCCAAGATCACTTTGTACATCTCTAACCACAACCACCACCATTTAATACAAGTGATATAATCCGGTATTGCTCTCATTTCAAAGATAAGCAAACGAAGGCTGAGAGGCCCGAAGCCACACAGCCTGAAAAGTGGCAGAGCGAGGACTCACTCTCTGATCAGTGTCGCTGCAGAGCTCAAGCTGTTTTCACTACAAGGTACTGTTTCCCAAGAATCCACTCAAGTCAGAGGCAGGAAGGAAGAGGCAAGGGTAAGGGGAAAGCCAAACCAGGCAAGACAATGGATCCGTGCTATGGACTTAGTAGGCGGTACAAGATATATTCGTTTCCTAGGGCAGACTGGGTGGCCTAAAACAACAGGAATATATCCCCTCAGTTCTGGAGGCCGAGTCTGAAATCGCATGGTATGTGCAAGGCAAAGCCCGCTGGGCTCCAGGGGGGACCCTTTCCCTGCCTCTTCCAACGTCCCGCGGCCCAGGCACCTTGGCTCGGGCACAGTCTAAGCTCAGCCTCCACCTTCACATGGTCCTTTTCCCTCTAGGCCTGTCTCTGTGTCCAAGCCTCTCTCTTTTTTTTAATAATATATTTTTATTGATTTCAGAGAGGAAGAGGGAGAGAGAAAGAAACATCAATGATGAGAGAGAATCACTGATCGGCTGCACCGGGGATGGAGGCATCCCGGCCTGTGCCCTGACCGGGAATCGCACCGTGACCTCCTGGCTCACAGGTCACGCTCCACCACGGAGCCACGGCCGCCAAACCTCTCTCTTCCTAAAGGGACACCAGTTATATTGGATCTGGCGCCCATCCTGACCCACGAAGGCTTCATTACTTACTTCACGGAAGCAACGTAAAGCTTACGAATTCATATGCGTCTAAAACGCCCACAGCGCCCGGCAGGTGGCAAGAGCGGGAAGTGGGGACAGGGCGGCCCCGCAGGCAGGGTCTGAGCACCAAGCACAGAGGCTCTGGCCCGAGAGCTCGCCCGTCTCTCGGGGCACAGGGCGCATTCTCTACCGGAGACGACGGGAGGCTACAGAGGCGGGGAAAGGGATGCAGGCCACAGTCTGGCTTGAACACAAGACCCGGGGCGCGATCAGTGATTCTCTCTCACGGGGCCCTCAGCCCAGGGTCGGGGTCGGGGGGGGTTGGGGGGGGAGCCTCACCCCAGCGGGGCCCTCAACCCGGCGGGGATCGAGGAAGGGCGGGCCGCGGAGACGGGAGGAATGGGGGCGGCAGCCCCGCCAAGACCCACTCACCCCTTGCCGCCGGCACCGCCAGGCTTAGGCCGCTTTTTGCGACGCTTGAGAATGGACTCGGAACCCGCGGGGCCGCCGGCATCGGCCCGGGACAAGTAGCGCTTCAGGTACTCGGCCTTGGAGATCGGCGGGGCTGCCGCCATGGCAGCGCGGGGCGGGGCGACGGCTCGGCGCGGGTGTCAAACTCCGCGACGCAAAACGGACGCGCCGGAACCGGAAGTGGCGGGCCGCCGGGGACGGCGGAAGCGGCCGGGTCGAGCTCTCGCGAGCTTCCCGGGATGGTGTGGGCTCGCCGTCGGTCCGCATCCCTCCGTTGTCCACCGTCTGCCCACTCAGCAGCCACACAGCGGGCGCTTTGTGGCCGTGAGGCCGTGGCCACGCGGTCCCGGCCCGGCACCTTCAGAACATAATGCAGTGGTTACAGACAGGCGCTAGCGTTGGTGTATCTGACCTGGGTTCCGTAACTAATAGCTCTATGGTAGGGGTCCTCAAACTTTTTAAACAGGGGGCCAGTTCACTGTCCCTCAGACCGTTGGAGGGCCGGACTATAGTTTTAAAAAAAACTATGAACAAATTCCTATGCACACTGCACATATCTTATTTTGAAGTAAAAAAACAAAACAGGAACAAATACAATATTTGTATTCGCATGTGGCCCGCGGGCCGTAGTTTGAGGACCCCTGCTCTATGGCCTTGGGCAGGTTATTTAACAAACTGAGGACTGTAAATGCTTAGAACAATGTCTGGCACATAGTATTGTTGGTTTTATTAGTGTAAGTGTATTTAGGAAGAAGGAATCTGCTCTCAGGCTTCCAACTACCATTGGAGAGGAAATCTGACAGGCCAGCGTGGCTCAGTGGTTGAGCATCCACCTAGGAACCAGGTCATGCTGGATTCCCGGTCAGGGCTCATGCCCGGGTTGCAGCCAGTCAAGATTATTTCATCGTTGATGTTTCTCTCTCGCCCTTGCCCTTCTTCTCTGAAATAAATTTTTTTAAAAATTTTTTGAGAGGAAATCAGGAATTCCAAACCAAATGTAATACTATTAAGAATGTAGAGGCTTCTAAGCTGTGTAATTTGCCCATGTTTGACCGTGATAGCCCCTGGCTGTCTCTTACACAGAACCTGGCCAATGGAAGGGACCTGGATACTTCCAGCACAGCAAGAGGGGAAGTGAGAGAGACTCAATTCCAATATTCAGGTTCTGGGGAGAAAGAGTTTTCTTCTTGTGGCATTAAAAGCTTTACTTGAATTATCTAAATTAACCCTCACAATCCTCATAGTTTTATTAGTCTTATGTTACAGATGAGAAAACTGAAGCTTGGGGAGGTTAAAGGAATTTGCCCAACTTAGCCGACCCTTGGAAGCAGAAACTAGCAAAGTGGGATGCAAGATGTAACCCAATGTTTCTGAAATAAATTATTTTCTTTTTATTTCTTAAGTTAAATTTCTGTCACTGTTTTAAAGTATAGTAGTCAAGAAGGTATTGTTACACTTTACAAATACACATATCTTGGGATACATGTTCAAATATAGGTTTGGAGATCACTGCACTGGAGCCTGAGCTTCTAACCACTTGGCTATACTGAGGGTCACAGCACAGGCCCAGAAAGGAAGGCAGGCTTGTGGGAAGGGAACACTGGACCAACATAGGGCTTCACTAGCTGGAGGGCCCAACGGTACCCATATGCAACCCTGCCTTGGCTGCTCATCCCTTTGGTGTACCTCAAACTGAACTCCACAGCCCTGTGGTCAGCAGACAATTTGGAAACGCTCCTATTTCTACTCCAGCGCACATTAGCAGTGTAGTCCTCTCAGCTCCATCAGCCCATTTCTATCTTCAGTTATACCACTTTGCACAAGCTACCTAACCTCTCTGAGGCTGTTTCTTCATCTTTAAAATGGGATTTTATTTATAGCTTTTCCCCAGAAAGGGTTTAAAGCAGAAACAGACACACCTTAAAATTTTTGTAATATGAGAAAATACATCTAAAAGCACTTCACGTCCTGGCCCGTGTGGATAAGTGGCTAGAACATCGGCCGGTGCACTGAAAGGTCACAGGTTCAATTCCTACTCAAGGGCAGATACCTGGGTTGCAGATTCAATCCCTGGCCCTGGTCGGGCACATGCAGGAGGCAACCAATCAATGTGTCTTTTTCACATCGATCTCTCACCCTGCATCCCTTCCCCTCTCTAAAAAGTCAATGGAAAAAATATCCTTGTGTGAGGATTAACAAAAAATAGATAAAAGCACAATTACTAACTCACTAATCCTCACAAAAACCCTACTAAGTGGCTGCTTTTATTACCCCCATTTAACAGACCAGGACACTGAGGCATTAGAGGTGCCGGCACTAAAGGGCTTCCTCAATCCTGAGCAAACACACACAGCCAGCACCCTTCTCCTCAGCTGAAAACACTTCCATTCTCCTATACAGAGACATGGGCAAACATTTTTAAACATAAGAATAAAGCCAAGTGTCTTAAACACACTGCCTTAAATTTAAAGAGGAATCATCCCCTGCAGTGTGCTACAACTGAGATGCCAGATGTACAAAGGACACATACTAACGTTACAATGAGTCTTACTGAACCCATTAACACTCTCCACTAGCAAAGTCAATTGCCCTTCATATTTATTCCATGTTCACGTCATGACAGATGTACACTCCATACCTGTGTTCACAGCTCTATTGGCTAAATATGGCTGTATTTAATATGCTTGAAATATGAAGTAGAAGTGCCCTCACAAACGAACTCTACCTTCCCCGTCTATCATGGTTGTGAACCTGAATCTACATGTTCTTGGGCTGGCGGTTTGACCGTTCTCCCCTGGCCTTTGAGCAGGACCCTTCCCATACCTGTTACCCATGCTACTTCCAGTCACCTAACAAGGCTCAATACAGGATGGGAAATTTGCAAGCATCTGCGGAGAATTATCATTTAACAGATTAACCACATGCCATGTGCCAGAGCTGGGGGGTAGGACACTCACCCCCATCAGGCTGCATAGTGAGACTGGATGGAGCGGAGTATGAAACTGAAGGCTTCCAGGCCTTGGCCATCAGAGCAAGTGGTACCTCAGCTGGGTTATCTGTCTGGTACCTTCTCCTCAGTCAGTCTTTCCTGGTTCAGAAACTCAGGTTATCATTCCCAATAACTGGATGGAATCTGTGAGATTGCCTAACACCAAACTCACAAGACAGCGATAAACCAAATGCCACTTTCTCCCCTTCACAATGGGAAATGAACCTGACATCAGGGCCCATCTTTCAAGCACAACCATCCCATAGGGAAAGTCATTTAAGAGACCAAATGATCAAACAGACGGCCTGGGGAACACAGATCCCCAAGTCAGTTGGACATACATCTATGGGCAATCTAATAGGGTAGAGCACTTGCTTAGAAGCCTATTCAAAGTGCTGTAGCTTTATAGTTTGAGTCATTGCTAAGTTTAGTCTTGAAATTCTTAAAACTCTTGCTCACAAAAATGTGAACTACATGTATGGGAGTCAGTCCTACATAGAAGTAGTTAAGGTGCCAAAGCATTCACTATGGAGAGATGTCTGAAAACTGAACCTCTGTAAACAAATACATTTAAGAGGGAGGAGGACATTCCACACAAGGAATGTCTGAAGTACAGGGGAAAGCAGGGATGCAGCATCACGAGAGAAGAGACAGGTTGAGAAGAGAAATGGTCCACTGTCCAATGTGACAGAAATGGAAAACTAGAACATTTTCCCAAGTGGAAAATCCCGCTTGTGATCTTTGAGAATAGTGCAGTAGAGCAGCGAGAGTAGAGTGGCACTACCAAGGCAATTCTTCCGAGCTACGTTTGCAGCACAAAATGCTAGGGGTTGCCATAGTATTTCAATCCACAGGTCTTTCTTGAACAACTACCTTGCAGCCAGCACTGCAGGAGTCATCAGTGGTTAATGCAGACACAGAGCACTCGCTGGGGAGTCCAGGGCCTGGGCCACGGAGTGCCAAGTCACAACCAAGTCCCTCTCTGGTTGAACCTGTTTCTCCATTTGTAAGAGCGGGACTAGAGGCTCCCAAACACCCCCAACTGGTCAACGTCTTCCAATCTCGGAGCTTTTGCATTTGCAGTTTCCTCTGCCTGGAAATCTCCTCTCCCAGCTATTCACATGGCTTATTCTCTTACCTCCTCGGCTTTGCCTGAATGTGGAATTTCTACCTTATTAAGACCTTCCCTGACTACTCTATTTAAAATAACTACCCCACCTTCTCTGACTCTATCCGTACCCCTTCTTTGCTTTTACATCCCTCCATAACACTAATCACCACTTGACCTACTGTTTTACTTATCGGTTTATTATCAATCCACCCCCACCCCCAATGTCCATTTTCCCCACTAGACTTCAAGCTTCGTGAAAGCAGCACTTTGTTTTGTTCACTGTTCAGTGTGTGCCTGGCACAAAGTGAGCACTCACACATCTGTGAAGGAAGAACGAAATGCCAGCTCCAATCTCCAAATTACAGTGGCCACACTGGAGAAAATTTTCTTCAGGAGGTGGAGTCTACCAGCATATCAATTAAGGACAGTGAATTCCGGGCCAGTGCAGTTTGACAGCCATCGTTTTAATGAGAACTTCTTCACCTGTGCTGGACTCCCTCCCTCGGAAGATTCCCTTCGTGTGGAGAGTCAGTATTTTGTACAACCAAAACCAACACCTAAACTCCAGCTGCAGCTGTCTTCCACCTTCTTCAGCTTCAGAGTTCCAGCTCTAGAGGACAGCACGGTGTGGACAGAGGGCGAAGACTTGTGGGAAAAAGTGATAGTGACATTCCTCATAGTTCGCTTCCAGGTCTCTTCCCAAGCTGACTCACAACCTCCAAAATAAGGTCAAATACCCAACAGGGGTGCACTTGCACCACACACAGTTTACAAAGTGTGCCAGGATCTTTGATTCAGACCAGATGCCCTCCCCACAGGAGCAGTTGAGGAGGCCACTCCCCGCTTTTCTAATAGTAATAAGTAAGCCTGTGGTCTAAGCAGTACAGGAGGTTGGCTGGGAAACGGTCCACTGCTACCGTGGAGCCAGGCCTGCCTCATAGCCCTCCGTCTTCATGTCATTGAGCCCTAGCTCCTCATTTTGGTCAAACGTGCGCTTATAACGTTCCACCTTCATCTCCGGATCGTCTTCAGGTGCATACACATTCTGGAAGGCCAAGGACAGATCATCAGTGCCAATACCATCCTGCTATCCTCCCTCCCCAGGCTGCTTCCAATGCCCACTTTCTGCAGAACTCTTGAGTTTTTTACTCTAAGCACCACCAATTCCCCATGACTAGGCTCAACTAGTGGGAAGCAACAGAGGCCACATGGGCCAGGAGTAGAATTAGGGAACAGTCCACCTAAAATACTTTCTACCTGCACCTTCTTATGAGGAGTGTAATAATAGTCTTAATCATGCAAGGACCTTAGAACAGTTTTGCCTGACCCATAATAACTGCTCATTAAATATTAATGTTATTGTCAATCACCAGAATATCTCCCCAGTCAGTTTAACGCCTTTCAGTTTTCCTATATTGGACAAGGGACCATTTCTCCTCACTCCACAATCAGACTTGCAGAATGAAAACATCATCACTGGACTTAGAGCTGGGGACAACTAGACTTTAGAAGGAAGGAGCCTAGAAGTATCCTTTTTTCACTCTTGACACACACTTACAACCACTCCCACATTCCCCCCTTTCTCCCTTATGTTCTAAGTTCTGCTAAGAGGTTCCTTGATAAAGAGCAGTTCATTTAGAACCAAGTCTCAGTTTCTGGAGAAATGATACATGTTCAAGGAAAGTCAGAAAACATATCTCCATGAAATATAAGGGAAGGTCTACTGTACCTGCAAGTAGCTGTTTCCTGCTGGATCATTCATAATAAAGTGGGCCTTCATTTTACCCTCCATGATCTAAAGAGGAGAGAATACAGTATGTAAATTTTACAAAGCATGGAGAAGCTAAGTCTACCAGATGAGAATCAAGCCAATTTACACTGCAGTATGCCCAAGTTTCATGAACTGGTGAAATGAGGTACTTCTAAAAGTAGAGTGGAGAAGATCTAAAGTAAGAATTGTTTACACCCAGCCGGTGTGGCTCAGTGGTTGAGTGTCGACCCATGAACCAGGAGATCAGGTTTGGATTCCCATTTAGGACACATGCCCGGGTAGGGGACATGCAGGAGGCAGCCGATCAATGATTCTCATCATTGATGTTTTTATCCCTCTCCCTCTCTCCCTTCCTCTGAAATCGATTAAAAAAAAGATATTAAAAATAATAATAAATAAAATAAGAACTGTTTGATATTATTTAAGAAACAATTTTACATCCCCAATTTCATCTCCCACTCCAAACAGGCCAACTTTTATCCGAGAAGACTGAAGGACTGCCCTTCCTCTACCCCAGCAGAAGACTGAAGGATTCAGTGAAGATACCACAACACACTATGGACTGGGGCCATGGCCTAGTTGAGGGTAGAGGGGAGGGAATCAAGACAGGAGATTAAATGAATGTACCGTTATTGGAAACAGACATACCCCAGCCCTCTTCCCAGAACACCTGAGACCAGGAAATGGAGCACCCCCGACGGGAACCTGACCAGCCTAAGAAGAAAGACCTAACTACTCTAGCTTTGGCGCTACCTCAACGAGGCCAAACTAAATCCCTTACAATGAGCCCAATGTCAGCAAATCACCACCACTCGGGTTTTTTAGTTTTCTACTTTTAAATAGACAACCAATGATTACCAGACATCAAAGCCCCTAATATTGAAAGACAGACATTTACATGAAAAAAACAAAACAAAACAAAGAACAACTTAGAGGAAATGGAAACAATGCAAGGAAAATAAAGTGCCAAAAAAAAGCCCAACATTAATATTCTCAAGAAGAAAAAAATGCTACATCCTTATACTATTTTCTAAAAAGGCAGAGGAAGAGTATTCAAAGACCAAAAAAAGCTCTTAGAAAATAAAAATGTTAGTGAAAATGAAAACCTCAACTAAAAGATTGGAAAATAAAGTTGAGGTAATCTCCTCAAGTAGAGAAAACACAAAGAAACTGAAGACTGGACAAAGGATAAGTACTTTACAGAAGACCAGAAAGTCAGTCTAATATTCCAAAACACAGGGTTTCAGAAGGAACAGAAAGGAAGCAATTCTCAAAAGGATCACCTTAAAAAGCTTCCTATAACTGAGCCACGTGAGTTTCCAGATTCAAAGGACCTACCAAGTGCTTAGCACAGTGGTTGCAAACTGACCCCACACCAAAGCATATCCTGGAACTCCCCATCACAGGGACAAAGCAGTACAAGAACAGGTCATATACAAAGATCAGAAATCAAAATGCCTGAAGACTTCGAAATAGCCAAACTGGAACGTGGAAGACATTAGTGCAATGTCTTTCAGATTCTGATGAAAAATTATTTCCATCCTGGAATTCTATTCCCAGCCATTAATCAATGTAGGGTGACTGAATCCTTGAATAACGAAATTTCCAGACATGTAAGGTCCCAGAAATCTCACTTCCCACGCACTTTCTCAAGAAACTAGTGGAGAAGATCCTCCAACAACATAAGGGAGGAAACTGAGAAAGAGGATGACATGGGACATGGAAACCAGGAGAATCCCCAACACGCTGGTTAAATGTTTAAAAGGGAGCAAGAAAGGGTAGGCAGCCTCTCGTTCACTGGAGCCCCAGGACCACAAGTACTGACCAGCCAGAGTCCTCTCACCTGGTCCAACTTCTGGCTAAACTCCTGCAGCTTGTCCACCTGGCCAGGATTGGAACTGTCACCCAGAGTGAAAGGGTTCTTGGTCACCTGCAACAAACGTCACCCACACCGCTGTACGCTGGCTCTGTGTTATAGGTCTGACCATAAGCCTGGTCGGGGTGGAAGTTAAGCCAACTTCTGGTACAACTCCTACAGCTTGTCCAGTCGGGGAAGCATGGTCTTCATTTATCCCATAACCACCTTTCTGATTATTCCTAAGAGCTTATGGATTAATCTGCCAAGGCGGCAACTGGCCGTGTGAAACAAACTATAAACATGTTCTTACAATATGAGTGAGCCCTAGTCCTAATTTAACAAGAAATGCAAAGTATAATTTACGAAGACAAAATGCCTAACGACTGAGAATTAAATGAAATGATTCATCAGGAGGACAAATATATGGGCTGAGTCGACAATGCATATATATGTTGGGGAGTTTTAGATGCTGAAAGGACCTTCACCCCTCATTTTACAGTGAAATGAAAACCACACATGTCTCAGAGTTAAGGCCTAGCTAGGAATTTTCAATCAGAATTTCCCATAAACTTATCTTCACAATCCAAAATAAATTTAAGTCTCTTAAATCAGCTTTAAGGCAAAAAAAAAAAACCCATTATCAGCTCCCAAAACTAGGACATGTGAGGTCCCCTAGCCCCTCCCCACAGCAGCACTGCTGAAGTAGCCATGCACTACTCACCAGGTCCCGGATGTCTTTCAGCAGCCCCTCCAGTGTGGTGAACTTGCCTCCAAAGATAGCCATTCCCAACTCAAATTCCAGTTCTGGGATTTCCACACTGCACGTCTCAGACTGTGAGATGAGAGGTCAGCATAAGCTCTAAATCAGGAGCCACTAGAGAAAGCTAACCAGAGTCCTCCTGCCACATTAATACCGCCTGTGACAGTTTGGGGACAAAGTCAACCGTCCCCGTTTTCTGACTTTCTAGTTAAAGCTGGACTCACTCCTATGCTATGTACCACAGGAATGGAACCAAACTAATAAAGGGACACTGAGTCATGGCTCCAAGCTGCCAGGTATTCTGTCATCAGAGGCCAGAGACAAGAGCCTCACAGACACTGCCAGCAAACAGCTGCCCACTCATCAGAAAGAGCTTGTGGGTCGCCTTCTGAGCCTCCACTCACAGAAGTAAGGAGGCACCACACAGCCAAAAGACATCATTTAAAAAGACAATTTCCCCGAGAGACAAGTCACGTGAGGAAGACGGTCACTTTCCCACACAAGCTGTTACCTTGAGCAGGTCTCTGGTCATATCTGAGGGGTCTGTGATACGGAGTGTGATCCTGGTGCCCAAGGGCTCTACTGCTCCTCCAGATTTCACCTGCAGACAACAGTAGTCAGCAACAGCAAGAAGACCCCGAGCCGAGCCTCGTGCCCAGCAGACCTCACAGGGTCGGCTTGGACCACCAATCAGGCCCGCTAAAGGCTACCAAGCACAGAGCCTTCTAAATGAATAGTGGCAGCGGTCACCCAAATAAAAACACCGAGTGCGCCAGGAGCAAAGTGCTCAGCACCTGCCAAAACGCGCCCCAAGGTGACAGGAAACTCTAATTTATCTTTAAAAAAATGATTATTGGGATTTGAAAGGGACATTCAATTGCATCCAACATGTGAATCCCCTTTATAATATTCTGGCTTAAGAATTTAACAGCTTATGCTTGAATAGACTCAGGGAAAGGGAATTTACAGCCCTCCAAGGCAGCCCATTCTATTTTTATGAACTTCGAAAATGTTACTGAGTCAAAATCTGGCTCCTGTTCCTTAAAACCAAACTTGAAAATGTCTTAAACGAGTGTGCTTATGGGAGGCAGCTGATCATTGTTTCTCTCACATCAATGTTTCGCTCTCTCCCTCTTCCTCTTCCTTCCTTCCTTCCTCTAAAATCAATGGAAACATGTCCTTGGATGAGGACAGAGAGGGAGGGAGGTCTTAAACAAGTTATGATTAGGCAGATAGAAGATAAACAAGTTATGATTATCTCTAACTTTTCTCCTCTAAGCCAATTCCCAGTTCCTTCAATGGCCCCTCACCCTACACCAGGGGTGGGCAAACTTTTTGACTCGAGGGCCACAATGGGTTCTTAAACTGGACCGGAGGGCCGGAACAAAAGCATGGATGGAGTGTTTGTGTGAACTAATATAAATTCAAAGTAAACATCATTACATAAAAGGGTACGGTCTTTTTTTTTTTAGTTTTATTCATTTCAAACGGGCCGGATCCGGCCCGAGGGCCGTAGTTTGCCCACGGCTGCCCTACACTAAGCCTAAGTGAAAGACCCATCCCCCACTCCCCTCATCCCAAAGCAGATTTAAGAAGGGTGAAGGTTAGAGAGGTCACCCTCAAGTTAGTCTTCCCAACCAATGGAGCCCTCACCTCATTGGTCCGATGACCGCAGTACTCGCAGTTGGTAGCCATGATGATAACCTCCTTAAAGTGGGGGATTTCTGTAGCTGGAGTTAAGGGAACCTGCTTCCAGGATAGCAAGACCACCCTCTGAGAAGAACAAACCCAAACCCTGGTCCCAGGACTACAGGAAACAGATCCCAAGAAGCAGCCCTAGTCCTCCAGAAGAGGGCAAGGTCACAACCCACGGTGCCTCCTGTTCACAAATGTTGGCCCAGGCCACTCGAAGGAGCCAAGACTACAGCCCAATTCTCTCTGTAAACCCAGAAGCCAAGGTGTGGCCTCATCACAGGCAACATCCTCATCACTCAGAATGAAACGTGTTTTCCATGAAGGCAGTGGTCTCCAGCCTGAAGATATTCTTCACACCCAAGTCAGAGGAGCAACCCAACTGCCTGACGAAAGATACGAACTAGCTTCATGTTGGTCTGAGCTGGAGCATTGCATTCTGGGCAGTTTGTACTGAACTGCAGCACCTGGAACACAACATGGGGATGCGGGGGTGAGCCCTCCCCAGCAGGTGAGCCCTGTCAGGCTAAAGCATTCAGTTGGTATGCGGTGGTCGCCTGTGTTGGTGGAGAGGAAGAGAGCCATTGAACAGCATCAGTCTCAGCTCACAACTCTGCTCCTTCCTCCACAGTAGCCAATGGGACTCACTTCGTTTCTGAGATCTTCCTCTTGCGGCTTCTCTTCTGGCGCCTCTGCCTAAAGTAGCAAAGATGCAAATCACATGTTGCACATGTATCTCAGCCTCCCGACCCCCTGCCTTGGAGCGCGGGAAAATGCTGTGGCTTGCTTTTGTCAGCTGCCACCTCATGAGTTTAACAGAGAAGCTAGAAAGCAAAGCCCCAATCAAGGGAAGAACAGAGCTTAAGGAAAGACCAAAGCTATTGTCGTCCTTTATTGTAAAGTGCACCCTAAGCCCTGACACGAGCTTGATGGGAAGCACAAACGTGCTGATATAGGTACACAGGGCAGCAGCAGCAAAGTAAGTTTCCACCAACTCCTCTCTGGCTTCTTCAGCTCGCTTACCTGGAGCCCCAGCATCTCCTCCTGCTGCGGAGTCCGGTTATAATGTGTGATCACCAGGGCGTCATCTTTCTGGGGAGCGTGAGGGTTTTCCACGAAGCTGTTCCCTGAGGGGTCATCAATGATCTAACAGACGGGTTAAGATTAATTATAAGCCATGTAAAATCCTCCACCTACCATCAGCCCACTCAGGCACCACAGTGGAAAAATCCCAGACAGTCTTAACGGTTTCTCCTCTCTTAAATTGAGGCACCTAGACACCCTCAATACTCACCAGGGTGAAAGGAGAGGCCACCTGCTTCAGCTCTTTCAGTTTGACAATGAACTCATCCAGTCTTTCAGCGACGGCTTCTTCATTTGCCTGACAGGAACCGAGAGTAAAAGTATCAGCCCTGGTCATAGACCTTTATGCCCTCACTTCCTGTCGTGCCCGAGTCACTTCCATCAGGAAATCATCACCTTAGCGTGAGTGGGAACAGAGAGACTCAGACTTCACAAGAAGATGTAGCACATAATTTGAAGATTATGGGTGGTGCCAGATGAGCCTCATTTTCTCACTCATTCAACCCTTTAAACCAGGCATTCGTGCCACGTTAAATATGAGTCCCCTCATGGGGCTCCCCAGCTAGTTAGGAAGACAGATGACTAATACGTAATTATATCACTTCTGTCATAATAAACAGACAGTGGAACACTCGGAAAGCATAGCTAAACCTAAGGGAGGACAGGCTCTTCAGCGGTAATGATACATAGTCTGTTGGCGGCGACAGGCCTGAATATACACTGGCACAGGCGAAGTGGAAAGAACAGTAGATGTTCTGTATGCAACATCTCGGCAGCTATGGCATCGCCATATACTTCCCCTAAAAGTCCTCCCGAAGTTCTGTCAGACAGTTCACCTAGTGGAAAGCTGAACACTCTATTCAGATGCATGTAAGTAATTCTTCCTTGAGCTGCTGCAATCAGAATACCCCAGCTCACCCTTCGAGTGGGCTGGTCCTGCTCCAGGCCAGAGATGGCTCGGCTGATCAGTCCTTCAACAGTGGTCAAAGCTGGGAATAAGAACAAAGGACAGGGGAGTCTGGGCTCCGCTCTCAAGTGCCTGTGTGACCCCGGGCAATTCGTGTGACCTCCTTAGGCCTTGAATTCATCTGTAAAATGAGGCTAGCAACAAAGTTCCATTCAGCTCTAACAACAGTGATGACAAAACCCTGTAAGTAAACACCATCTCAAACTGCTTTAGCTAAGTGTTCTGCTGAAGGTCAGTCAATGAAGACCCCAACGATTACCAAACCCACACACAGCCACTAGACCTGGCCGGGGTTTTACAAGACAGTGAGTAAGGGTCCAGCTACGCATAAGCAGCCCAAATACCTGACCTTGAACTTACCTCCCTTCTGGCTGAAGGCAGGAATTTCAAAATCTAACTCTGGAATCCTTGTGGTGGCCGAGTCCGTCTTCACCACTTCCCGGTTCATGTCCTGGTCAGAGAGAAGCAGGTGCAGGCCAGAGAGGTCAGAGGTCAGAGGCCAGCAGTGCCCCCCCAGGGAAGGCCAGGCTGCCCTCCATCAGACCCCTGCTGCCCACGTGGGGCGAGTTCCCCGCCTAAGTCCTGCTCACGTGGCGCCTTCTCAACAATGTACAAAGCCCCTGCACACGCCCCACCTGGTCGGCCTCCCACCTGGTCAGCCTCGGCACCCCTTCGTTTCTAAGGAGACAGGGAGGCGTGGACACGCAGGGGATTCACTCCGCCGGGCCCGCCGCCCGCCCCGCGCCAGGCTCTCACCTCGGCCGCCCGGACCGTCAGCGTGTAGCGCACGCCCTGGTCCTGGATCCTGCCCGCCGACTGGACCTCCGTGTTGTTCCAGCCGCAGTGCTCGCAGGAGAAGGAGCTGACGATCACCTCTCTGAAGAAGGGGATCGTGGTGAGCAGCAGGCGCGTCACGCCCTGGGGAAGCAGAAAGCCAAGGAGAGAACCAGTGAACCCAGCTCCCCACCTGGCGACCCCGAGGGGCCTCACCCCCGGTGCCCCCGCGGCCCTCCCGCCCGCCCGCGCCTCACGTCGCGGTAGCAGTTCATGCACAGCGACTCGATCTCCGTGGGCTGCTGGCCCTCGTCCTCGGCGCTGAAGGGCCGGAACACGCGCGCCGGGGCCGGGGCGGGCGAGGGCGCGGCCGCAGCCCCCGGGGGCCCCGGCTCCACCGTCCCGCCGGCCGACATCGCTCCACGCGCAGCGTCGCCGCGGCTTCCGGCTCCTGGCCTCCCGTGGCCCCGCCCCTTCCGGCGGCACTTCCCTCCGCGGCCGCCCCGCCCTTTCGTAGGGAGGTGGCCCACTCTGGGCCCCACCCCCCTTTTTTTTTTAGATTTTTCAATTGATTTTTTTTTTAGTTTCTATCCAAATCCAGTAATTATTTTTTAATCCAATAATTATGAACACTTTTGCCACATTTGTCACTACACACACACAATTATTTTAACAGTAAGTTGCACCCTAGCTGGTTTGGCTCACTGCATAGAGGATTGGCCTGCTGACTTAGGGTCCCGGTTCTATTCTGGCCAAGGGCATATGCCTGGGTTCCGGGCTCGTTCCCCAGTAGGGGGCATGCAGGAGGCAGCCAATCAATGATACTTTCTCATCATTGATGTTTTTATCTCTCTCTCTCCCTTCCTCTCTAAAATCAATAAAAAAAATTTTTTTTAAAGAGTAAGTTGCAGCACTAGCTGGTTTGACTCAGTGGATACCAGCATTGGTCTGCAGACTTAGGGTCCTGGTTCGATTCCAGTCAAGGGCACATGCACAGGTTGTGGGCTCGATCCCCAGTGTGGGGCCTGCAGGAGGCAGCTGATCCATGATTCTATCTCATCATTGACGTTTCTCTCTCTCTCTCTCCCTCTCTAAAATCAATAAAAATATATTTTTAAAAAACAGTAAGGTGCAGACAATAATATCTATACCTTTGAATACTTCAGAATATATTCCCAACACACATGCTGGGAGAAGAAGAATCTTTTCTTACATATCCAAACTATGATTACCAAATACAGGATATTTAACATTGATACAGTACTATTATCTATACTAGAGGCCTGGTGCATGAAAATCATGCACTGGGGGGTTGGGGGGGTGTCCCTCAGCCCAGCCTGCACCCTCTCCAATCTGGGATCCCCTGGGGATGTACAATTGCCAGTTTAGGCCCAGTCAGACATCCCTCTCACAATCCAGGACTGCTGGCTCCTAACCGCTCGCCTGCCTGCCTGCCTGATTTCCCCTAACTGCTTCTGCCTGCCTGCCTGATCACCCCCTAACCCAGCCGTGGGCAAACTACGGCCCGCGAGCCGTGGGCAAACTATGGCCAAATGAATAAAACTAAAAAAAAAAATGAATAAAACTAAAAAAAATGATGTTCACTTTGAATTTATATTAGTTCACACAAACACTCCATCCATGCTTTTGTTCCGGCCCTCCGTCCATTCTTTTGTTCCGGCCCTCGCCCTCGAGTCAAAAAGTTTGCCCACCCCTGCCCTAACCACTCCCCAGTTTGCCCACCCCTGCCCTAACCACTCCCCTGCCAGCCTGATAGATGCCTAACTGCTCCCCTGCCAGCCCGATTGCCCCCAACTGCCCTCCCCTGCAGGCCATCTTGTGATGACATGGGGGTAGCCATCTTGTGACCACATGGGGCGGCCATCTTGTGCAAGGGTGTGATGGTCAATTTGCATATTACCACTTTATTATATAGGACTAGAGGCCTGGTGCACGAATTTGTGCACAGGTCCAGTCCTTCTGCCTGGCTAGAGATCAGGGCCAATTGGGGCCTATCGGGGAAGACCGGCAGGGGGAGGGACCACGGGAGGTTTGCTTTGGGAGTGCACTGACCACCAGGGGGCAGCTCCTGCATTGATCGTCTGCCCCTTGGTGGTCAGTGCACGTCATAGCTACCGGCCAGTCATCTGGTCGTCTGTTCATAACGGTCGCTTAGGCTTATATATATAGATACAGTCTGTATTCAAATTCCACATCTTGTCCCTCTGATGTTCTCCATGGCAACTCTTTCTCCAATCCAGGATCTGATTCAGGACCAGGCATTGCCCCTAGTTCTCAGGTCTCTGGTTTCCTTCAACCTGGAAGTCCCTCAGTCTGTCTTTGTGTCTTATGACATTGGCATTTTTGAAGAGTACAGGTAATTTGGGTTTATCTGATGTGTTTTTTTTTTAGTTTTTTATTATTTATTTATTTATTTTAAATAATTCTTTATTGTTGAAAAGTATTACATATGTCACCTTTTTCCCCCCTTTAACCCCTTACAGCCAACCCCCGCCCCACCCCCACCCCAGGCCTTCACAAGAAGGGAGAGGGAAGAGAAACATCAATGTGAGGATGTGAGACTGAACACTGATGGGCTGCCTCCTGCACACCCACCAGGGATCCAGCCAGCAAAGGCAGGCTTTCAGTTCACCGGCCTACGCCCAAGCAGCTGAGCCACCCTGACCAGGCAACTCTGGGCCCTTAGAGAGCAGTACGGGGCTTCCCTGTTGCCAGGATTATATGACCCAAACTTCCATAGCCGGATTCAGGCTTTGCCTCTACCTCAGTTCAGGTGTCACTTCACCAGGACATCCTCCCAGAGCCAGGGCAGTGTTCGCTCCGTCACAGTGTCTCCATCGCACAGGGTTCTAACTATTGGCCACAGTGTTTGACCACAAGAACCAGGCCTCTTGCCGACATCCTGGGCTTCCTTCGATCCACTGTTGGACCAGGTGATGCTGCGGCTCTAGTCCCTCAGTCCCTCTCTCCCTTTCTGTTTTTCTCACTCCCTATTTCTGTCCTCATAAACACCTGCCCAAATTCCAGCCTCAAATACACAACCCTCAGTTTTAGTTCCACCCCTTCATCCCTACCACATCTGCTCCCTCTGACTACCCTTCCCAGTTTCCTAACAGCAAAAACACCTTTTATTTGGAGGGAGGGGGGTAAACTTTCCTTTCCAGCACCTCCTCTCCCTGGGTACCGCTCTCAGTTCTGTTGCTAAATCCAGATGTCTGGGTAGAGATCTAGGCTGCGGCATGATGCAGCCAGCTTCATGTGGGGTCTGTGTTAGGAGGAGTGTGGAGGTACAGGGCCAACTGAGCTGGACTGAAAGGGCGCTGGAAGGGGCGTGCTTACCCTGCCCACTACCCCCCCACTTCACCTACCCCCAGCTTCAGGGTTCTCAGAGGACCTATGAGGAGCTTCATTGCCTCCAAGTGAATCTATATGTGGGGACTGGGGGGTTTAAGAGTTTGGGGTTCCCAAGAAGAGGGCCAGTGTCATAAAAAGGGGCCATTCAAAATCTGGAACAGCAGGAACAAAAGGGAGAGGCCACCTCAGGAGCCTGCAGGTGAGGCACACTGTCCTGTGCCAAGCCGGCCCGAGAACGATGCAGGTGCAGAGGAAGGTCGCTAGCCCCACGCCCACCCCCAGGCCAACACAGCTCTCCCCTAAAGCAGAGCACAGCCAGGCCCAGGCCCCTCTGGCAGACTCGCACTGAAAGGGGGTCCCTGAGAAAGTACAGCAGGGGCCTGGAGTGGCCGATGGTGTGATTTGGGGATAGTGGTGAGGGCACTGCTCTCAGACATGGTCCGAATGAGAGTCACACCAGGCAGACCAGTTTCCATTATAAACATCTATTTCAATGGAGTCAGAAGTCTAGGCTTCAGTCTGAGCGTCAGAGATGGGGAGGGCACCTCGTAGACTCCCCAGAGGGTTTAGGAAGCCCCCACAGTTTGGAGGCGTGGGCAGCTGTTTAAAAGCAGAGCTATGTAAGAAAATATGGGCCCTGCTCCCTCCCATTACAACTCCCACCATTTGTACCCACCAGCATCAGAGCGCGCAGGGATACACACACACACAGTCACATGCTCTCTCCTCACATTCTCCTCCTTTCTCCCTTCTCTCCAACAGAAGCTGTCGTGGCAGCCCTGGGGAGAGGAGCTGCTCTCCGGACAGCTGCAGTAGTGGCCACCAGGGGGCCAGAGTGGTTGCAGCCAAGCCCGGGCCTGAAGAGACAGGCTTCCAGCACCATGGCCACGGGCTGGCACTTAATTTCCCCGCATAGAGCGCCTGTCTCCCTTCCCACTCCCGCCAGCACCGAATGGGGCAACTCGGGAGGACTCCCAAATGAGCACGGGAAGCCAGGTTCGCAAATCCTGGTGAGTGTAATGCATCTGGGTTGGGGACTCACTCGCAGGAGGCTGGGTAGGCAAGGGACAACTGCCCCTTCGGTGGCCTCACCCATCCTGCAGGGCCCTCCACCCTCTGCCCAGTAGGCCACTGTCGAGGACTGAACCATGCTTGGGGCTCCCTGAACAAGGAGCTGGGAAGTGGGCCCGGACAAACAGGCCCTCAGGGCTCCCCTCCATGGCCCAGATCATGGTCACGAAGGCTGTAGTTTATGTCTTCCCACAGGTCGTCCAGACGGGCCTGCAGCCTGCTCCGGGCCTTGCCGCTGTCCGCGGGGAGGAACTCGGGGGCGAAGGCGCTGTGGCTCGGTGGGGGCGGCGCCAGCTGCTGCTGGACCTCCTCCGTCTCCTGGTCGATGGCGCGGGTGAAGGCGGCGATCTGCAGGAAAGTGTCGTGGCGGAAAGCCTGCAGGCGCTGGCGCACCTCCTGGGACAGCGCCTGGGGGTCCGGGTGGGCCCCTTCCCCGCCCGTTCGGGCATAGGCGCTGAGCTCTTCGCGCAGATGGTCCAGGTTCTGTTGGATGCCCGCGTGCAGGGCCTTGGCCTTGAGCGTGAGCTTGTGCGAGAGCAGCTGCACGCAGCGGCTGAGGCGCGCGGGGCTGGCCACGGTGTGCGGGGCCACGCTGCGGTGTAGCTCCTGCACGTGCTGCCCGATGCCGCTCACCAGGCGCTCGGCGTACGGGTGGAACAGCTGCTTGACGCGGCCGGTGTGGTGCACCAGGCTGCTCTGCATCTCCTGCAGCAGGTTCCTCCACCTCGACCACGCCGACCAACAGCTGGGCCTTAGGTGTCCTCCCCGACCAGGGGCAGGTGCGTGCTGCTGTTCTGCACTCGCAAGGGCACCTGCTCCCTGAAGGAACCTTGTTTAGAGGTCCTCAGCTTCGTGAGAGACGTGGGGAGTTTTAAGCAAGCACTCTGCAACACCTCCCTATCCGAGTAAGGCACTACCTGATGTCGGGAAGAGGTGAG
>NW_005871496.1:71608-94638 GCF_000147115.1 Myotis lucifugus
GATTGGGGGGGTGAGGGGGAGCTGGCAGCTTGCTTCCTCTGCTCCGCAGCAGGAGCAGACCGCGGGTTGAGGAATCAGAGGCAGCCATCATCCCACGGCCTGTCTCCTCCCTTCCCCGCGCCCCTTGCCCGGGCACTCACGCGGACTCCCGGGCCAGCTTCTGCTGCTGGGTCTGCTCCCACCCTGCCCTTGTCCCCGCTGCTCTGACCCGGAGTCCACCCTGAGCCCTTTCCGCGCCTCGGCGGTGGGAAACGCTGTGGAAAGGCAGGGGTGAGTGCGGGCCTCCGGCCAGCCTCCACCTCACCTCCTCACCCCTGCCAGGGGGGAGACCCACCTGAGAGGAGTGCCAGCGCCCAGGCCAGGGCTGCAGTCATGCGGGCCATTGCCTGTCTTGAGAAGGAAGGCCGGGGAGGCCTGGTTAAGGTGAGGAAGCAAAGACAGGGACATCGCCCAGGTGTCAGTCCCAGGGTCAGCCTGCCCCAAGTCTGTGAACACTTCCCTGGGGCGTAGGGAGCTCAGAGCCCTGAGGACTGACTGTAGGGGCTCGTGGTGACAGGATGGAGGCAGGTGAGTGTGGCTGGGAAGAGAAGGGTGTCTTTCCCAAGGGAGGGAAAGAGCTCAAGGAGGTGGAGCTCGAACTGTTTTGTAAAGGCTCCCCCTCCTCCTCCCCAGCCAGGCCCCAGAAGAGCTTCCTAGGGGAGGGCTGCTGGCCCTCACCCCCCTCTTCCTGCCCCCCTGGGTGGCTGGGAGCAGAGGCATGCCCAGGGCAAGAAGCAGCTCTGCCACGTGGTGCTCCACGTGGGTCTGGTCCCTCCTCCCCGCCAGCTCTGCTGAGACCCTGCAGTCCTCCAGGGGACTCTGTCCCCCTTGCCCTCCGCCCTCTGCCCCAGCAGCTCACCTGCTCAGTTCTGGGCACAGAGAGCAGACATTCGGCTTTATATTCCAGGGCCTGGGCCTCTGGCAGCAATTCCTTTGAGTAAATATCACGTGGAAGTTCAAAGAAAGATGACCTCAGCGGCCTCCCAGTGCTCACCTCCTGCCCTTTCCTGGCACCCACAGGGTTAATGAGTGCCCCCATCTCAGGGGCTGTCCCAGTGGACTAGGGCTTCTTGGAAAGTTTACAAGGAGTGGCCCAACTCCTCACCCAGTTCACCCCAAACCCTTTAACCTCCAACCTGCCCACTCACAACTGGCTGGCCCAGAGATAGCTACAAGCCTGTTTGTCTGCTGGAGCCCACTCTTACTCAACTGCCCGGAGGCACTGTGCCCAGCCAGCCAGGGGCAGTGGCCAGCTGCCCGCCTGACCCTAGCAGCCTTGGCAGCTCCCCTACAGGCTCCTGGGCAGATGGGAGAGTCAGCATTCACAGGGCAAAGACCCTCGCACCTCCCCTTCATGAAATAATCCTGGAACAAGCAGGAAGTCAGGGGGGAGAAGAGGAGGTGGTGAGAGGCAGAACCTGGACCAGGGACTCTGGGCCCAAAGAATTGGGTCAAGAGTAGACTTCTTCAGGGGAGAGGCTGGCCTTCACCCACAGGCCTCTGAGGAGGGGAGCCAGGAAGCCCAGGCCTTCTCTGATGACTTGTCCACTCCATATACTTACACCCACACTTATAAACTCCCGAGTTTTGCCTTTGCTGGTTTGGCTCAATGGATAGAGCGTCAGCCTGCAGACTGAAGGGTCCCAGGTTCGATTCCTGTCAAGGGCACATGCCTGGGTTTCGGGCTCAATCTCCAGTAGGGGGCGTGCAGGAGGCAGCCAGTCAATGATTCTCTCTCATCATTGATGTTTCAATCTCTCCCTCTCCCTTCCTCTCTGAAATCAATAAAATATATTTTTAAAAAATAGTAAATAAACTCCTGAGTTTTGCTCCTGTGTCTTGAATGGATCCCCTCTCCCTATTTCCACCACCAATCGCATCACACTCCCCTTGTCTCTCACCTTAATCACACTCAGCCTCCAGAGGCTCTGTCTGCCACAGTCCTGCCTGATCGGTCCATCCTCTGCTGTGGCTCATCCAACCCACTTCCATGTCATCTCCTGCCACACAAAGCCCCTGGCATTTCCTGAGCACACCACCACTTCCAGAACTCCGAGCCTTTGCACATGCTGTTCCTCTGTGAAATATTCTATTCCTTGGTGAACTTATACTCTTTTCTTTCTTTTCCCCCAGATTTAGTTTGTATTACATAGGATCAGGCTCAGGTACAATGACAAAAGGGGGGGGGGGGGTGAGTGGGAGAGAAGAGCCTAAACAAAATGGAATTTTATTTCTGATGGAAACAAGCCAACCAGGGCTCCTTTTGTCTTGTTGCACTATTGTCCCTTCTCCCCAGCAGCTCTGCTGAGACCCTGCAGAGGCTCATGTCTGAGGTTCAGCTGCTGCAGCTCCTCCATCAAGTCCACTTCCTAGCCAGCAAGAAGAAGGAAAAGAAGGGCATGTTCACTCCCTTTAAAGGCACATCACAGAAATTTTTCTTAACACTTTACTGACATCCCATTGGCCAGAACGTAGTCATATGGCTACACATAGCTGGAAAGGAGGCTGGAAAATGTAGTCTTTATGCCGGATGACTATATTCCCAGCTTGAAAAAGCTGTCTTTCTCAGGAAGAAGAGAAGAATGGATGGGGGTGGGGGGAGGGGGGTAGAAACAATAGGAGGCTATGCTGCGCAGCTCCAATATCACTCTGAATGCCCTCCACTGCTTTCACCCTCCTGTGCTCGGGACACAAACTGAATCCATATTAATCACAGTCTTCTTTACAATTAGGTTGGGGACACATGACAATGATAATTATGTGAGCTTCTCATTTGTAGCCACTTATAGGTGACCTTTTGAGGATCACTCCAAGTACAAACTGAGATATCACTCCTCCAGCACTTCCAACAGTTTTATAAACCTTTAATTTTCTACATTAAAGCCTTTCAGTCTGGCTGGTGTGGCTCAGTGGTTGAGCATCGACCTATGAACCAGGAGGTCATGGTTCAATTCCCAGTCAGGGCACAAGCCCAGGTTGCAGACTTGATCCCTCTGACTGTTCTGTTACTACCAATTTGTACTTCTTAATCCCTTCACCTTTTCACTCCTACCCCCAAACCCCCCTCTCATTGAAATGTTCTCTGTATCTGAGTCTGTTTCTGTTCTGCTTGTTCATTTATTTTGTGTGTTTTTTTAGATTCAATTGTTGATAGATATATATTTATTGCCATTTTATTGTTCATATTTTGATAAGTTGCCTCCTCCTCCTCTTCCTCCTCCTCCTCCTCCTCCTCCTCCTCCTCCTCCTCCTCCTCTTTCTCCTTCTTCATGAAGACCCTTCAACATTTCATGTGATATTGGTTTGGTGGTGATGAACTCCTTTAGCTTTTGCTTATCTGGGAAGTTCTTTATATGCCCTTCAATTCTAAATGATAGCTTTGCTGGGTAGAGTAATCTTGGGTGTAGGGTCCTTACTATTCATCACTTTGAATATTTCTTGCTACTCCCTTCTGACCTGCAAAGTTTCTGCTGAGAAATCAGCTGATAGTCATATGGATACTCCCTTGTAGGTAACTAACTTCTTTTCTCTTGCTGCTTTTAAGATTCTCTCTTTGTCTTTAACTTTTGGCATTTTAATTATAAAGGGTTTTGGTGTGGGTCTCTTTGGGTTCATCTTGTTGGGTATTCTCTGCACTTCATGGACTTCTATGTCTATTTTCTTCACCAGGTTAGGGACGTTTTCTGTCATTTTTTCAAATGGGTTTTCAGCCTGGCCCATGTGGCTCAATGTTGAGTGTCGACCTATGAATCATGGTTAGACTTCCCCATCAGGGCACATGCCCAGGTTGCAGGCTCAAACCCCAGTATAGGGTGTGCAGGAGACAGCTGATCAATGATTCTCTCTCATCATTGATGTTTCTATCTCTCCCTCTCCCTTCCTTTCTGAAATTAATTTATATATATATATATATATATATATATATATATATATATATATATAAAAGGTTTCCAAGTTCTTGCTCTCTCTCTTCTCCTTCTGTCACCCCCATGATGCAAATGTTGGTACACTAAGTTGTCCCAGAGACTCCTTACATTATCCTCATTTTTTTGGATTCTTTGAACCTGCTATTCTGATTAGCTGTTTTTTGCTTCCTTAAACTCCAAATCGCCAATTTGATTCTTGGCTCTATCTACTCTACTATTTAGTTCCTATAAATTATTCTTTACTTCAGTTAGTGTATCCTTCATTTCTGATGGTTCTTCTTTATGGTTTCCACATCCTTCTTTATGCTGTTGAGGTTCTCACTAAGTTCATTGAGCATCCTTATAATCAGTGTGGTGTTTTTAAAAATATATTTGTATTGATTTCAGAGAGGGAGAGATAGAAACAATGATGAGAGAGAATCAGTGATTGGCTGCCTTCTGCATGCTCTCCTACTGTGGACCAAGCCCACAACCTGGGCATGTACCCTGACCAGGAATGGAACTGTGACCTCCTGGTTAACCACTGAGCCACACCAGCCAGGCATAACCAGTGTTTTGAACTTTGCATCTAGTAAATTGCTTGTCTCCACTTTGTTTAGTTCCTTTTCTGGATTTTTGTTCTTTTCTTTCATTTGGAATATACTTCTTTGTCTCCTTATTTTGGCAGCCTCATCAAAGCCCATCAGTTGCAAGGACTGGCTGCGATCACTATGGAGGATCAGTACATGTTTCAGTGGGGCTCTGGTGCCTGCTGAGTTCACCCCTCAAATGTGTGGCTTGTGAAGGTGGTTGGGTGGTGCTTAGATATGGTCTGAAGCTGTCCACCAAGTGCACTCCAGGGGGGCCTCCAAGGGGGTACGGACCAAGGTCAGCCAAGGCCTGTGCTCTGCCCATGGCCACTGAAGTTAGATGCTGTTTGATTGAGAGATTTTAGGAAAGTCTGAAGCAAGAGTCAAGACAGGCCATTTGTATGGAAAAGCCACTGGAAACAGGTTGGGTGGGCTCACAAAGTGGTGGGGCAGGGTCTCAGGGAATCACCAGGGTGGGGGGAACAGTGTTAGTTAGGTTGATGGCGACTCAAATATGGCACCTGCCAGATGGCTGTGTGGGAGGAAGGCTCAAAAAGGAACAATGGCCTCTATCAGCACCTCGTCTGGGAGAATGCTGCCCCTTCAGTTTCTCCCTGGATGTCCCTGGTGCCTTTCAAGTTGCTGCCCCAGCGCTGTAGCTGAGAGTGAATCCAAGTGAGTCCATGCATGGGCCCTTTAAGAGGAATGCCTGGGCTCCAGCAGCCCCGTCTCACTCAGTCTCAATCCCCTCTGGTTTTTACAGCCAGAAGTTATGGGTGCTTCTCTTCCTGGCACTGGGCTGAGGGGCCTGGTGTGGGTCTGGAACTCCTTGTTCCTCAGGGGACTTCTGCTGTGGAGATATCCTTGCAATTTTTACCCACTAGTTAGAACCAGCCCTTCCCAAGTCTCTGCTCCTCCTACCAATGTCACTGTGGCTTCTTTTTTAATTCCTTAGGTGTAGGACTTCGTTCAGCTAGATTTTAGGTGGTTCTGAATAATGGTTCTGTAGTTTAGTTGTATTCTGGATGTGTTTGTGAGAGGACATGAGTACCCCACTAACCGACACTGCCATCTTGACCAGAAGCCCACTCTACACTCTAGTGATCATTTTTTAAATGTTTGAGTTGGTTGGAGGTATTTGTATATGTGTATGTGTTATGTGCTTTGTGTGTGGAACCATTTGAAATAATTGTAGAGAGCATGACATTTCACCCGAAATACTTCAGCATATATCTCTTAAGAATAAGGACACTTTTAAAAATCATATGTTTTATTTTATTTTACTTGTAGAGAGAGAGGAGGAGAAGAAGAGGGAGATAGATACACTGATGAGAGAGAAACATCAACATCGATCAGCTGCCTCCTACAGGCTCCCTGCTGGGGTTCAAGACTGAAAATCAGGGATGAGCCTTGACCGGAAATCAAACCTGTGACTTCTTGGTGCATGGGTCAGTGCTCAACCACTGAGCCACAATGGCTGGGCAATAGGACGCTTTTCCATCAATACAATGTCATTGTCACGCCTATGAAAATCAAGATAATTCTTCAATATCATCTAATATGTACTACATATTCAAGTTGCCCTAATTTCCCCAAAATGCCTTTTTAGCTGTTTTCTTCTTTTTTATCTTAAAATTCAGGATCTAATATTTTTCATCAGGTTGTTATGTCTCTGTTACCTCTTTTCAATTAGAACAGTACTCCCTAGTCTTTGACACTGACTTCTTTTGAAGAGTACAGGGAAGCTGTCTTGTAAAATGTTCTGGATTTGACTGTTTCCTTATCATTGGATCCAGGTTAAACATTTCTGACTTGTCTTTGGACTGGACATCAAATTCCCTAAAAGTTTATATATACAGAAGAAATCAGCTTAACATGTAGATGGAGTGATTTATATATTTTTAAATCACTATTTTTTAGAGAGAGGAAGGGAGAAAAAGAGGATAGAAACATCAGTGATGAGAGAGAATCACTGATTGGCTGCCTCCTGCACACCCCCTCCTGGGGATCGAGCCCACAACCCAGGCATGTGCCCTCACCGGGAATGGAACTGTGACCTCCTGGTTCATAGGTTGATGCTCAACCACGGAGCCATGACGACTGGGCCCTCTGAAGTATTTTGAACCAGATTATTTCCTCATGAATGTGTTGGCGCTTTCATTTTGTTCACTCTTTCTCTGCCGCTTAGTGTCATGGTATTCACAAACAGCTGCATGTTTAGAAGAGAGTTACCCTTTTTTTTTTTTAATCCAAGAACTGCTGATATAATCTGGACATAGAGTAAAAAGAATCTTAAAATGTATATTTGTAAAGATTAAAAGGTACCTTATTCTATAATGAAAAGGTAGCATCAGTTTTGCTATAACAACATGAGTTAAACAGGTACATGGATCTCAAATAAGAACTCAATAGGCACCAAATGAGAATTTCTCATAGACAGTCTTTTTCTTGTGAATATTCTTTAAAGAAACATCAGTGACTCCTCACTCCAAATAGTAAGTAAAACTTTTGGAAATTGTTCTCCTTCAGTCTCACCTGCCAATAACTCAAGTGTAAATGGTGATGCAGCCGCCTTACTCAGTGTGGCAGCAGGTTCCGGATTCCATCTCAGAACATACCAGCAGCAATGGCAGAACAAAGAGACCTTGGAAGAGGCAATGTTCAAAAGATGAGGGCTGAGACATTCGTAAAGTTGAAGATCTGACCTGAATCCTCAGTTGCAGGAAGCATCCTTAGTGTTGAGTAGGCTGTACTAAAACAAATCCAGCCCAGCCAGCATAGCATTGACCAAGAACCAGGAGGTCATGGTTCGATTCCCGATCACGGCACATGCCCGGGTTGTGGGTTCTATTCCCAGTGTGCGGTGTGCAGGAGGCAGCCAATCAATGATTCTCTCTCATCATTGATGTTTATCTATCTCTCCCTTCCTCTCTAAAATCAATAAATATATCTACTAGAGGCCCGGTGCATGATGCCCTGGAGGGAGTCCCTCAGCCCGGCCTGCCCCCTCTCACAGTCCGGGAGCCCTCAGGGGTGGGAGGCGATCAGGGGAAGGCAGTGCCCCATCACACCCCTGCTGCTGCCACTGCTGGCAGCGCAAGCCTCAGCCGGCCCTGGTTACCTGAGCCTCAGGCAGCCCTGGGTGGCTGGGGGGCTAAGGGGACTGGGGGACTCCGGAGGCAGGTGTGCAGAGTGGCTGGGCTCACCTGGGGGTGGGCCCGGCCTTGCTGGGAGCCTGCTGCCCCTGTGGGGCTGAGGGGACTGGGAGCCACCATCTTGTGGCTGTGGGTGCTGCCATCTTTGAGGGCGGGGCAGGCAATTTGCATATTCCCTACTTATTGGCTATGGGCGCTGCCATCTTTGCAACAGCATGAGGGCCAATTAGCATATTCCCTCTTTATTAGATAGGATAATAATAAAAGCCTAGGCACTCCCTCATGTTGTCACAAGATGGCCACCACCATGTCATCACAAGATGGCTACCCCACGTCATTACAAGGTGGCCACCAAAAGATTGTCTCCCCACTTTGTCACAAGATGGTTACCCCCACATCGTCACAAGATGGCCACCACAAGATGGCCAGCAGGGAAGAGCAGTTGTGGGTGATCAGGCCAGCAGGGGAGGGCAGTTGGGGATGACCGGGCTGGCAGGGGAGGGCAGTTGGGGGCGATTGGGCCTGCAGGGTAGCAGTTAGGCATCAATCAGGCTGGCAGGGGAGAGGTTAGGGGGTGATCAGGCTGGCAGGCAGAAGCGGTTAGGGGCAATCAGGTAGGCAGGCAGGCGAGCAGTTAGGAGCCAGCAGTCCCGGATTGTGAGAGGGATGTCTGACTGCTGGGATCAGGCCTAAACCTGCGGTCAGACATCCCCTGAGGGGTCCCAGATTGGAGAGGGTGCAACCTGGGCTGAGGGACAGCCCCACCCCCCATCCCCAGTGCACAAATTTCGTGCACCGGGCCTCTAGTTTTAAAAAATAAAATAAATCCAGAGCAGACACCTCATCATGAATCTGCAGAACATCCAAGACAGAGTATCATAACTGAGAAGACTAATTATCTACAAATGAAAATAGTTAAACTGACAGCTGACTTATCAGGACTATGTCTTTAACAGGTAAGTTAATGGCAAACCAAGAATTATATTTAGGTAAACTATTATTCAATAGTAACAAGTTACTTTTAAAGAAAGACTAAGAGAGTGTATCATTCACAGATCCTCAGTGAAAGAACTATGAAGGATCTGAAAAGGAAACGGAGCCCAGAGAGAAGTAGGTACAAACAGACTTGGAAGCAACAAACAATAAAATTAGTCAATATTTAGGTAAATTGCCAAGACCGGTTTGGCTCAGTGGATAAAGCTTCGGCCTGCGGACTGAAAGGTCCCAGGTTCGATTCCGGTCAAGGGCATGTACCTTGGTTGCAGGCACATCCCCAGTGGGAGGTGTGCAGGAGGCAGCTGGTCGATGTTTCTCTCTCATCGATGTTTCTGACTCTCTATCTCTCTCCCTTTCTCTCTGTAAAAAATCAATAAAAATATATTTTAAAAAAAAAACCTAGATTATTTCAAAAAGCACTCATTTAAAAAAATATATATTTAGGTACATTGAAAATGCATTAGTAATTTTATATGCATTTATAAATATGTGTGTATACATATTCAAATACACATATATTTAAATCACATGAGATTAGCTTTTCTATAACTAAAACTTGATCACATATTGGCGATTTCATATAATTCAACCTAATGTAAAATCTATAATAATAAAAGCATAATATGCTAATTAGATGAGGTGTCCTTCTGGACGTCCTTCTGGATGACCTTCTGGACGAAGCTGGGGCTGCAAGGGAAGCCCAGGTCCCAGGTGCCTGCTGGCAGCCAGAAGTAAGCCGGTGCTGGCAGCTGGGAGAAGGAAGGCCTACTCTTGCACAAATTTTGTGCTTCGGGTCTCTAGTATTTTTATATGTAGTTTAGTCTGTTTTAATCACTGCCATATTTCCTGTGCTTAAAACATTGCTTGTGACATGGTAGAGGGCCTCAATCTATACTAATAAAAGGGTAATATGCTAATTAGACCGGGAGACCTTCCAGGAGACTTTCCAGACGTCCTTCCGGAAAAAGCCATGGTGGCGGGGACTTGCCAGAGGCGGTTAGGGGCAATCAGGCCAGGAGAGGAGGGCAGTTGAGAGTGATCAGGCAGGTGAGGGGGGGGGGCGGGCAGTTGGGGGTGATCAGGACAGCAGCAGGGTGGCAGTTGGGGGAAGCAGGCTGGCAGGGAGGGCAGTTGGGGGTGAGAAGGCCGGTTGGGGGCAGTTGGGGGCAAGCAGGCTGGCAGGCAGAGTGGTTAGGGGCAACCAGGCAGGCAGGCAGGTCAGCGGCCTGCCTGAGGCTAAGCCGCCCCAGGGCTGCGGGAGAAACTAAGGAGCGGTATGGGGACAAAGCCGGGTTCCAGTGCAGGTGGGACAGAAGGAGCACTCCGGGCTAGGCCAAAGGCAGAGGAGCTTCCTGCAGAGAGCCTTCGGGGAGTGGGGAGAGGGGTGTGGGGAGAGGGCCATCAGGGAGTGGGGAGAGGGGTGTGGGGGAGTGGGGAGAGGGGTGTGGGGGAGTGGGGAGAGGGGTGTGGGGAGAGGGCCGTCAGGGAGTGGGGAGAGGGCTGTGGGGGAGTGGGGAGAGGGGTGTGGGGAGAGGGCCGTCAGGGAGTGGGAGAGGGCCGTGGGGGAGTGGGGATGCCCATTGCTCTGCAGCTCAGGAATGATCTCGCTGGGAGGGGGAGCAAAGGCATGATAGCAATACCCCTCCACTGGGTGCCACCATGCTCCCGGTACTGCTCTTTATTATCTGTGATGCTCAAGTCAAACCTCCAAGGAGGTGGTGTTATCATCTTACGTATGGAGAGACTGAGGCTCGGAGAGACTCAGTGACTCACTCAGGGTCTTGCCTGGCCCGTCCTGAGTGTGTCTGATGGAACCCTGCGCTGCGGACTGGAACCAAAACAGAGTCTCTACACTCCTTCCTGGGAGAAGCCAGGGACCCACACTGCTCAGTAGGAAGCCGGATCCTATTCCCCTCACCCCAAGGGCTTCATGGTTTGGGAGAGTGGGCTGTTGAAATGCAGGGAAGCCAGGGTCCATCTGGGCACGGAGCGGTAGCTCAGGGCCAGCCAGGGGAGGACAGCCACGCCCAGGGGCTCGCTGCCAAGTCTTCACGGGGAATGGAGTCCACCTCTCCCTCCTCGTCCCATCGCACACGTAAATGGGACGCCCCTCCGTTCTCCTCCGCTCCTGTCCCCTCCAGAGGCAGGACCCACTCAAGCTGAGGCCAGAGCACCGGGTCTTTAGGTCGTTAGCCTTGTCGCTAAGGCTTGTTTACTCTCCACAGGCCATGACCCTTCCTGCCTGACAAGCGCCCCATGGCTGGATGTTTGTGTCACCAACACCTGCCGGTGGTGCAACAGTTCAGGGACCAGTGACGTGGACATGATACCACGAAAAGGAGCCAATACCACAAATGGACGGAGTGCACACTAAGTCAACATAGCGATGCTGTGCCCACAAAGATAAGGCTCTGAATTGTTTGTTTCTGTTTTGTTTACATGTACTGTTCCTCATCCCCAAAGATGGGAGGCTGCTGTCAGGAAAATGGAGATGATGATGATGATGATGATAGGGAGGGAGAGGGAGAGAGGAGACTCCCAGGACCAGTGAAAATAAGAAGAATAGCAGAAAATGACAGCCTGACAAAGCACAAGGCCTGAAGGACACAAGCCCAGGCAGCGGGAAGGCTACGCTGTGGTCAGTGACTTTCACACTGGCTTTGGGTTTTCTGGACGCCCACCAAGGGGACGTTCAGCCAGTCACATACTCATCGTCATCAGATACAGAAAGTGCACGGGACTCGAATGGAAAATAGAGCTTTTCCAAAGAGGGCGTTGCAGAATAGAGATCTCTGTGAGACCGTTTATACAGGTGTCTTTGGACTGTGAAAGTGACTGAGGAATGGCAATCTTGCTTAAGGTCAAGGTGAACAGCCCACATAGCTAAGCTTCTGGTGACAGGATCTATGGATAGAATTAAGAGTGCCTACCATTTTTGAGTAGAAAGTCCTGTCTATTAAAATATTAACTAACATCAATAAATAGCTTTTAATTTTGTTAATATTTAAAAGAGTACAATGCACAAAAAGTATAAAATGCAGATAAGCAAAATATATATGATTATATATTTTTCCACCATTAGCATTTGTATATTTTTTCTAGGCATATATTTACATACTTTTACATAATTTTTTACAAATTTATTTTTATGTGATCAAGCTGTTTAGTAACCCAATTTATCATTTGAAGAGTACATCATATGTATACATCTATGTCAATAAGTGTTCATTCACAATATGATTGTTAATGGAGATTAATATGGACATACCATAATTTAACAATATCTTGTACATTATATTTTGCTTATTTGGTTGTCTGGTTTTTTATATGTTTTTATTGATTTTTAGAGAGAGAGGGAGGGAGAGGGATGGAGAGATAGAAACATCAATAAGAGAAACATCATCAATCGGCTGCCTTCTGCACGCTCCCTACTGGGGATTGGACCCAAAGCCCAGGCATGTGCCCTGTCCTGGAATAGAACCATGCTCAACCACTGAGCCACTCCGGCCAGGCTATTTGTTTTTTATTTTTTATTTATTGATTTTATTTATTTATTTAAAAAAAACATTTTTATTGATTTCAGAGAGGAAGGAAGAGGTAGAGAGAGATAGAAACATCAATGATGAGAGAAAATCATTGATTGGCTGCCTCCTGTATGCCCCAGGATTGTAGGGAGCTGCTATAAGGTTAAGCCTTAGACTGACCTGTTGGCAAAGCCACAAACAAGTCCCAGCTTAGAGGGCACAGCCCTCTTAGCATAATTAGGCTTGACCTTATGATGCTCCCTAGATCTTATCTGGGTAGCTAATGGGCTGTGGGAGATGCAGCAAGTGCTGCCAAAACAAGTGAAACTCACAAGAACATTGTAACTATGGTGACCACTACCGTGTCTCCTACCTCTGGCTATAAAATAAAGGCTCATCTTGCCTCTGGATCTCTCTCTGCGGCCTCAGCCAGGCACAGGAAGATCCACCTAGACCCAGCTTATTCTCTTTGTCTGTCATTTCTCCATCTTTCGCTGCCCTCACTCAGGCTTTCGAACCCTTGGCTGAGCTGGCACGGCACATGTGGCGCCCAACACGGGGCCTGAGTTCGGGGGAACTGCAGTTGTCAGGTGAAAGGACGCTCTAGTGAAGCACGTTCGGAAAACAAGAAGGTAAGGAGCGAAGTTCAGTAATAACTAGGTGTAAAACATGGGAAATTCAGGATCACAGGAAAAGAATTTATATGTATCCATGCTTAAGGCTATGCTCCAAGCACGGGGCTGTTCTGTGAGATATCAACAGCTCTTCGATTTGTTGGATTTTATAAGTAAAACCTGCCCATGATTTTCTGAGGAAGGAAAGGTAAATATAGAGGCATGGGAGAAGGTAGGAAAACAACTTAGAGATCATTATATAGCTGAAGGTCCAGAGGAAATGCCTGCCTCTGGTTTCAGTCTGTGGTCCCTAATTCGGGACTGCCTAGAGCCCACTGCAGAAAGGGAGTGGATGAATGTGGCAGGGGAATCAAGACAGATGGGGGAAAGCTACCAGAGGCTTCCAACTCCACCTGTACCATCGGCGCCTCCGCTGCCTCCTCCAGTCCCTGGGGCTATACTCCTGTGGGAGAGAGCCCTCCGGACCATGCGCTTCCTCCCAAATATGAACGAGGATTGGAGGAAGCAAGGGAACAGCCCCGGCAGGTTTGGGATGATGGGGTCTGGTGCAATCATTTGGGGAGCTCACTGTTGCTCATAAGCCTCTCCTTTTACCCCCTAAACAAGCAGAAACAAGAATGGTGCCTTTGTCTCTACTCCAGCAGACTCTGTATGAGGCCAGGCAGGCTGGGGAAGGTAAGTCAGGATTCAGTTTATATCCTGTATTTGAGCAGCCTGATCCTCAGAATCCACGTCAGATGCTCCGTGGCCATCAGTCTGTACCTTTTAAGACTATGAAGGAGTTGAGGACTTCTTGTCCTATGTATGGACCAACCTCCCCCTTTGTGCTGGGGTTACTAGATACAGTATCTGAGGAAGCTATGGCTCCTAGTGACTGGAATACTGTGGCGAAGGCTTCTCTCACCTGGAGATTACTTATTATGGAAATCTAATTGGGCAGAGCTTAGTGCGGAGCAGGCTAACAGAAACCACGCTCATGGGGTACCCATTACAATTAATATGCTCATGGGCACCGGACCTCACGGGGCTTTGCAGGCTCAGTTAGTATACCCCATGCAAGCTTATCAGCAGATAAATATATGTCACCAAAACCTGGAGGCAAGTGCCAACAAAAGGGGAAAAGTCTTTAGACATAAGCAAAATTAGGCAAGGCCCTGAGGAGCCATATCAGGATTTTGTGGCTTGCTTGTTCTGAGCCTTAGGCAGGGTTGTGGCTGACCCTGAGGCTGGAACGATACTCGTGAAACAATTAGCTGTTGAAAATGCAAATGGAGTGTGTCAAGAGGCTTTACGTCCCCACAGGAAGAACGGTCCTGGACATGATTTCATCTGTGTGCTGACATTGGACCAGCCTACGTTCAAGGAGCAGTATTAGCTGCCACATTAAAGGAGATGTTGTTCGCTGGTCAGCAGAAAAGGAAAGGGGGCTGCTTAACTGGCAAACTAAGGCATTTTGCTAAAGACTGTAATACTAGAAATAGAAGTCAAAGGGCTGCAGGGAGTGGAAACAAGCAGTCCAGACTATGTCCAAGATGCAGGAGAGGAAAGCATTGGGTAAATGAATGCCACACCAAGACTGATGCTGATGGTAATCCAATACCCCCTAAGCAGGGAAACTTCAATCAGGGCCAGCCCCGGCCCCACCAAACAGTAGGGGCCTTATCCTTAACCCCATGACAGCCGGCTCTGTCCCAAAACCAGCGTTCGAAACCTCTACCGTGCCACCCCGGGAAGCGCAGGATTGGACCTCAGTCACACCTCCTGATGTGTACTAACCCCGGAGATGGGGCCTCAGGCTATTGCCACCTGAGTGTATGGTCCCCTTCCCGCAGGCGTCATGGGACTAATTTTAGGGAGGAGCAGTTTAACATTGAAAGGTTTTCAAGTTCTGCCCAGAGTGATAGATCAGGACTATACTGGAGAAATTAAAGTAATGGCACAAACAATTAATACTATAGTTCAGGTCTTACCAGAAACAGAAATAGCACAAATTCTCCTTCTGCCCTACTACCCAGAAGGGCGGCCTTTAACCAGTCAGCCTCGTGGTGCAGCGGGCTTTGGGTCCAGTGACGCGATATACTGGGCAAGATTAGTTAAGAAGGGCCGGCCTGAGTTAGAACTAAGGGTTAATGGGAAACCTTTTAAAGGGGTTATAGATACTGGAGCTGATGTGTCAGTCATTGCGTCCAGACATTGGCCGCAGGCCTGGGCTTTAAACCCCACGGCTTCTGAATTGCAAGGAGTAGAACATGTTACTCAGCCTTTGCAGAGTACTCAACTCCTTCAATGGGAAGATCCAGACAGAAATACAGGCTATTTTTAGCCTTATGTATTGCAACATTTGCCTGTTAACCTATGGGGTCAAGTTATACTGTTATGCCCAGATTTCAAGATCCCCACAAACCAACAGGGAGCCATGTTCGATGCAAAAGCAAAGGATCCTTTATTATTAGTAGTACAGACCCGGGTCTGGCTCCCAGCCCCCTCTGACCCAACGGCCAGAAGGGGGGAGTGTCCACCGTGAGAAAAACCAGGGTTTTAATAGGGGGTGGAGTGAGGGGACTGTGGGCCCTGCCGATTGGCCAGGCGCAAGCCGGGTCTTGTTACACAGGATGTGGTCATCTCTATGGCGCGCACGTCCCTTGATTGTCATTGGTTAGTTTAAAATCCCGGGCATGGCCAGCAGAGGCCTGGGCTTCCGGGAAGAAGGGGGGGTCTGAGCACATGGCTCCTACCCCAACATGGAGGATACGGGCAAGATGGAGGGCATAGCCCTCGCCCTTTCAATACTAGAGCAGATGGGAGTTTTAATAACAAGTCCCAGTTCCATTGTGACATCTTAAATGCTTACTCAAGGATTTCACCCCCTAACAGGGCTAGGAAAGAATCAGCAAGGGAAGCATTTATCTATCCCAATGTCCACTCAAAAGGGGAGGCATGGATTAGGTTACCAGAATTTTCAATAGGGGCCTTGATTGTCTCTCCAACCCAGTGTACAGCAGCTAAAATTACCTGGCTTGCGGATACCCGTCTGGGTTGATCAATGGCTCCTAGCTGCACAAGAATTGGTTCGAATGCAACTTGAGGCAGGGCATATTGAACCCACTAACAGTCCATGGAAAACGCCCATCTAATCTAATAAAAGAGAAACATGCAAATTGACCGTAACTCCGCTACACACAAGCCACGCTCACCAGCCAATCAGGAGCAAATATGCAAATTAACCCAACTAAGATGGCAGCAGCCACGGAGCTGGGGCAAGCAGGAGGCTTAGGTTGCCCCTGGCGATGGAGGAAGCCAAGCTTCCTGCCTTCCCTGGCTGGGCCTGAGCTCCGCTCAAGGCTACAAAGTTTCAATTATAGAAGATAAATATATCCCAGATATCTGCTTCCAGGCCGGTGCCATGGCCAGCCTGAAAATGGCCATCAGCCCCTCACCCAGGCTGGCCAGGCACCCCAGTGGGGACCCCCACCCTGAAGGGGCTGTGGCCAGCCTGAAAACAGCCCTCAGCCCCTCACCCAGGCTGGCCAAATCCCCATTGGGTGAGGGTCCCCACTGGGGGGCTTGACCTGCCTGCAAACAGCCATCATCCCCTCACCCAGGCTTGTTAGGCACCCCAGTGGGGACCCCCACCCTGAAGGGGGTGTGGCCAGCCTGAAAACAGCCCTCAGCCCCTCAACCAGGCTAGCCAGGCACTCCAGCGGGACCCCCCCACCCTGAAGGGGCTGTGGCCAGCCTGCAAACAGTCATCAGCCCCTCACCCAGGCTGGCCAGGCACCCCAGTGGGGCCCCCACCCTGATCCAGTACATCCTTCAGGGCAAACCAGCTGGCCCCCACCCATGCACCAGGCCTCTATCCTATATAAGAAAAGGGTAATATGCAGATTGACCCTAACAGCAGAATGACTGGGAATGACTGGTCACTATGACACACACTGACCACCAGGGGGCAGATCCTCAATGCAGGAGCTGCCCCCTGGTGGTCAGTGCGCTCCCACAGGGGGAGCTCTGCTCAGCCCCAAGCCAGGCTGACGGCTGCCAATACAGCGGTGATAGTGGGAGCCTCTCCTGCCTCCTCAGCAGTGCTAAGGATGTCTGACTGCAGCTTAGGCCTGCTCCCCACTGGCAAGTGGACATCCTCCGAGGGCTCCCAGGCTGCCCGAGGAATGTCTGACTGCCAACTTAGGCCTGATTCCCTGGGGAGCAGGCCTAAGCCAGCAGGTGGACATCCCTCAAGTGGTCCCAGACTGTGAGAGGGCACAGGCCAGGCTAAGGGACCCCCCTGAGTGCACAAATTTTTGTGCACCAGGCCTCTAGTATTTGTAATAAAGAAAAAGTCTGGTAAATGGACTATTGCAAGACCTAAGGGCAATTAATAAAACCATGGAGATTATGGGGCCCCTTCAGTCGGGGTTACCATTTCCAGCAGGTATTCCATTGAAATATCATTTCGTGGTACTAGATCTTAAGGACTGTTTTTTTACTATTCCTCTCCATCCTGAGAATTGCAAAAGATTTGCATTTAGTGTCCCTGCAATAAATGTTAAGGAGCCCATAAAGAGGTATCAATGGAAAGTATTGCCTCAGGGCATGGCCAATAGTCCTACCTGATGTCAGGATTCTGTGGCCGCAGCCATACATCCTATAAGGAAAAAATATCCCAAGGCTTATGTTATTCATTATATGGATGACATTCTCTTAGCTCATAATAATGAAACGCTTCTAAATACTATCTATATAGATTTGCAGGGTTCCCTGCATTGTGCAGGATTATGCATAGCACCTGAAAAAGTCCAAAGGACATTTCCTTTTTTTTTTATCTTGGCAGCATTATTGAGGGAAAAACAATAAAACCTCAGAAAATTCAAATTCGGACTGACACTTTACTTACATTAAATGACTTCCAAAGATTATTAGGAGATATTAACGGGGTTCGACATGCTTTAAAATTAACCACTGCTGACTTAAGCCCTTTATTTCATATACTCAGGAAAGATTCATCTCCATCATCCCCACGCTGCTTGACAGAGGGAGCCAAGACAGCCTTACGTAAAGTTGAGGATCCCTTCACTTCAGCACAGCTTCCTAGAATTGATTACTCCCTTCCTTTACAGGTTTTAATTTTCCCTACTACACATACACCCACTGGGGTCATTTGGCAAGCTCCCGGAGTTGTTGAATGGCTATATTTAGCTCATTCTCCAACTAAGGTATTAACTCCTTTTCACGATTCAGTTTCCCAGCTAATAACTCGAGCCCACCTTCGAACAGGCCAGTTAGTGGGCCGAGACCCTAACCTTATTGTAGTGCCATTTACAGCTATACAGCAACACTGGCTCGGGCAACAATCAACAAATTGGCAAATTGCACTTGCTAATTTCTCCAGACAGGTTGGTAACCATTATCCAGCAAATAAGGTTTTACAATTTCTCTCAGTTACTACCTTTACCTTCCCAAAGGTAGTGAAGTCACAACCTATACCTCAGGCATTAACCATTTTTACAAATGGATCCAGTTCTGGAAAGGCTGGATCTACTGCAGCAGAGGTGCAAAGGTCCTTCAAACCTCTTATATTTCAGCACAACGGGTAGAAATACAAGCTCTTATTTATGCCTTGACAGATTTTGCTACGGAGCCCATTAACCTATATAGTGATATTGCCTATGTAGTAAGTATGGCCAAAATTATTGAAACGGCTACTATAGGGCACACTAATTCAGAGGAACTCTTTCATTTATTTTCCAACCTTCAAAAAGTCATTAGAAACAACAATTTCCCTGCTTTATTGGTCATATCCAATCTCATTCAGGTCTCCCTGGTTCGTTAGCTATAGGCAATGATGCTATTGATTACCTCCTTGCTGTAATGCAAGAGGCTACCCCATTTTCTCTTGCCCAGTCCTCCCATGCTTTGCATCATCAAAATGCTGCTGCCTTGTGCAAACAGTTCCGTATTTCTCGGGAGCAAGCTCAACAAATTGTTAAGCAGTGCTCTCAGTGTGTAATTCATTGCCCTGTACAATCGTTGGGGGTTAATCCTAGGGGTCTTAAACCTAATCAAATCTGGCAAATGGATGTCACCCACGTACCAGAATTTGGTAAGCATAGATGGGTATATGTTAATATAGATACCTGCTCCCACTTTATCTTTGCGACTCCCCAAACAGGGAAAAGTGCCAAGCATGTAATTAATCATTGCTTAGCTGCCTTTGCGGTACTAGGTCCTCCCTTAGAGCTAAAGACAGACAATGGACCCGCATATGCTAGTTCTGCTTTTCAGCATTTTTGTCAGCAATATCAAATTTGTCATAAAACGGATATCCCTTACAACCCTCAAGGTCAAGCAATAGTGGAAAGAGTCAATCATACTCTTAAAATGCAATTACTAAAACAGAAAGGGGGAAACGGATGTTATGTGTCACCTCAAAACAAACTCAGTCATGCTCTTTATACTTTAAATTTTTTGAATTGTGATGCAGAGGGTCGTACAGCAGCCGAAAGGCATCGGGCCTCCAGTGCAATAGCCTCCACTGACTTAGCCCGGTGGAAGGATGCACAAACCAGACAAGAGTTTTACCAGATTCAGTAATGATGTGGGGAAGAGGTTGTGTTTTGTATCTTTCCAGAAGGAGCAGCACAGCCAATTTGGGTGCCAGAGCATTACGTGCGTCACCACCATGGACCCAGAGAAGCTTCTTGTCCCTTCATTCAAAAGACTGAGAGTTGCCCCGATGACAGCAAAGCAGAAAAAAGAAGAAAAGGAAAGCTACGCAAGGGACAGAAGTGCCAGCACGGGGTCAGCTGAAGAAGTTAACAACTGAGGCCCAGCAGATGGTAGAAAAGCAAGATGTGGAAGCTACTCCCTCAACCATGTTTCTGGCTATGCTAGCATTGGTTAGCTGCCAGTCTTCTGCAAAGTCTTGTGCAGCCAAGTCTGAGGACTCTGAGTAAATGAGCAAAAGAAACTTTCATTTAGTAGAAAAACATTACTGTAGTTTGATCTCTCACTTATTGCTGTATTGCATTGGCATTGTTTTGTTAATAGCCAGAGCTTTATTCTTGCTTGATGTTTAAGTTTTAAAATGTTAACATGTCTGTAGTTTGGGTTTTGCATTGGAATTGTTTTGTTATTGTTTTAATAGTCAGAGTTAAAGACCTTGATGCTTAAGTTTTACTTTTATTATAGTAGCTTAAAAATAAAAAAAGATGAGATGTAGGGAGCGGCTTGGGGTTAAGCCTCGGACTGACTTGTTGGCAAAGCCACAAACAAGTCCCCAGCTTAGAGGGCACAGCCCTCTTAGCATAATTAAGCTTGACCTTATGAGGCTCCCTAGATCTTCTCTGGGTAGCTAATGGGCTGCGGGAAATGTAGCAAGTGCTGCCAAAACAAGTGAAACTCACAAGAACATTGTAACTATGGTAACCACTACCTTGTTTACCTCTGGCTATAAAATAAAGGCTCAGCTTGCTGTCTGGATCTCTCTCTGTGGCCTCAGCCAGGCACAGGAAGATCTACCTAGACCCAGCTTATTCTCTGTCTGTCTTTTCTTCATCCTTCACTGCCCTCCCTCAGGCTTTTGAACCCTTGACTGAGCTGGCATGGCACAGGGGATCAAGCCCACAATCCAGACATGTGCTCTCCTGGTTCATAGATTGATAGTCAACCACTGAGCCACACAAGCCGGGCTATTTATTTATCTTAGAGAGAGAGAAGAAGGGAGAGGGAGAGGGAGAAAAAGAGGAGGAGAGAGAGAGAGAAAGAGAGAGAGAGAGAGAGACATTGATTTGTTGTTCCATTTATTTGTGCATTCATTGGTTGATTCTTGTATGTGCCCTGACCGAGGGATCAAACCCACAACCTTGGCATCTTGGGACAACACTATAACAAACTGAGCTCCTTGGCCAGGGCACATTGGTTTGTATTTTATTTTCAAAATTACAAGCAGAATTGCAATGAACATCTTCATAGCTAAATGCATGCATTCCACGGTTATTTACTTAATGTATATTTTAAAGTGAAAGAATATTTTCTGACAGGTTCATTACTATTCCCAACCCCTTGCAATGCCGCGAAGACCTCCAGGTGGTCGGAGCTGGTGCTTTGGCTCCCGAAACAAAGGCACCACAAGGCCGCGTCTGCTCGGCTGTGGGCCTCCAGTTACACAAGACAAGTTGCATGCAGGGATCGCATTTCACTTTTCCCTGAGACTGCTCTCAAACTATAGTGCAAAGATCTTTTTAGAAAAGATGTAGACACCTGGGACAAGAAGAACGGAAGACCACAGCATCAATTTGAAAGCTGGAAAGCAGGCAGACAGGTGCAGTTCACTCAGCAGGCCCGAGGAAGCTCATCGTGGGCCGTGAGCACCCATGGGCTCCAATCTGATGGACTGCACTGACTAAGGAGCAATAGGCTAAGGAGCCATAGCAAGTCGGGTGCTCGCCCGTGTCACCCCTGTGCGTGAGTTAGAATTAGCCTCCTCTTCCTCAAAACACTGTGGAACTTGTCAGGAATACGCAATTCCATACCACCTGCAGCGTGGGAAAGGCGCCCTCAGAACTGTGCAGGGCACAGCCGTGCCGCTGCGCATAACAGCCCCGGCCTGGAGCACCAGGTGCCGCCGAAGGAAGAGGTGGATGAGGAGGCTGTTGTTCAGTATGAAACATTGGCTGAAACGCGGAAAACAATTCAGCCTTGCCTGGCAAAGACGAACATGCACGTACTGTACAACAGAGCAGGGAAAACGATGTCAAATTCATTCAGTTTTTAAACAAATACTAACTGAGCACCTACTACTAGTAAGTTCTCATCATTGTGCTGGGCACTAACTATACAAGAATAAAAAAGGTACACAGACCTCTACCCTCTCAGAAACTACCAAGATTCTACATCCCAAGGCAGCTGTAAAGAGTGGCGATGTTGCTCTCTCTCTCCCTCTTCTTTCCTCTATAAGAATAAATAAAACATATTAAAAAAAAAAGAATGGGACTGAGAGACAAGACAGATCCCTCCACGTCAATGTCCTGTGATTTTGTGTTGCTAGGCCCTAGCTCCTTAGTCCCAGTATCACCAATCTACCTTCTCAGGACCAGCAGCTCAAATCCTCACTCCTCTGAGATGGGCAATTCTGGGGTCTCTAATTGTGCTCAGCAGAATTAGCTGCTTGTCATCACACAGCGAGATAGCCAGGGTCGCACGCTTCTGCTCTCAGACACAGCAGTACTTGGATAACCCCACCCTTGTTTTTCTCTCCAGAGCGTTTCTGGGAGCACAGATTGTCCTATGACAACTCCAGGAGGACACAGCGTCCCCATGCAGGAGCTGCTGGGACAAGCTGGGACCAACCGTCAACAGCAGCAAGGCCCTATGGGTACAATATTTTGTGGTTCCTCAAAAAATTAAACAGACTGCCCTCTTTCACCCTGTTGTGCTCTCGCCTCTCCCTGGTCAGGGCCATTCCATCTGAGAACATCAGAACCACAGACGTCAGAGGCTCTGATGTTCTCAGCTGATTCTGACCTTGAACCTTGGGGATGGCTGCAGGGGTGTGGCTAGCAGTTCAGCCTGGCCCACGCCGGTGCTGGCTGAGACTCTCGTTGGGGCACTGACCCATGCCCAGGGCGGAGTTCGTTATCTCCAGGTTACCTGAGGAGCCAGAGGTGGCCCGGAGCTCCAGGCTGAAAATGTGCTGAGCTCTGGGGACTCTGGGAGAGATTGGTGTGGGCGGTCCCAGAGCCACAGCCCTTCCCTGGCGCTTGGTGAGTGTGGTTCTCCTGTGCGCAGGTGGTTCGGTCTTGCCAGCGGGCAATGACTGGGTCTTGGAGAAGCTGGTGATTATTTATTTTTATTCATTCATTTCTAGTTTTAGAGAAAGACAAGTACTATATGATTTCACTCATATGCGGAATTTAATGAACAAACTGAACTACCAAGCAAAATAGAGACAGGCTCAGAGAGAGCAGGCAGACAGCTCTGTTGGTTTGGGGTGTGTTGAACAAAAAAGAAAAAGGAGAGAGGGAGAACTCATGGATGTAGACAACAGTGTGGTGATTGTGGGTGGGTGGGTGGGTGGAAGAGGTCATAGAAGGGATAAATGGTGATGGGAAAAAAATTAAATTGTCTGGCCGGTGTTCCTGAGTGGACATCCCCCACACACTGAAGGCTCTCAGGTTTGATTCCTGGTCAA
>NW_005871496.1:94738-101528 GCF_000147115.1 Myotis lucifugus
AGGCACCCATTGATGTATCTCTCTCACATAGAGATGTCTCTCTCTCTCTCTCTCTCTCTCTGTGTCTCTCTTTTTGTGTCCCCCACTCCCTCCTTCCATTCTCTCTAAACAATCCATGGAAAATGGAAAAAATATCCTCAGGTGAGGATTAAAAAAACAAAGTAATAAATACATTAAATTAAAAATAAAGTAATACTATTAGAATGACTATTTTTTAAAATCTTTATTGTTGAAAGTATTATATATGTCCCCTGAGAATGACTATTACTTCTTTTTGAAATATATTTTTATTGATTTCAGAGAGATAGGGAGAGGAAGAGAGAGATAGAAACATCAATGATGAGAGAGAATCACTGATTGGCTGCCTCCTGCACGCCCGCTACTGGGGATCAAGCCCACAACCCAGGCATGTACCCTTGACCAGAATCGAACCTGGGACCCTTCAGTCTGCAGGCCAATGCTCTATCCACTGAGCCAAACAGGCTAGGACTATGACTATTATTTTTTTAAAAACATAGAAAATAACAAGTGTTACAAATGATGGGGAAAAATGAACCGACTTCTGCTCATGAGCCACAAAGTTTCAATCACACTATACATGCATGCCCGCACGTGGTATTTTGTGGAAGAGCCACACTCAAGGGGCCAAAGAGCCGCATGTGGCTCTCGAGCCACAGTTTGCCGACCACTGGCTCAGACAAATCAACAGGACCAGCTGGACCGGGTCAGGGATGGCTCAGCTTCCCGGGGGAGGAGCCCCTGCAGAAGTGAAGGGAGAGGTCAAGTTCTGAACTGCTAGCCGCAGAACCCATTCTGGAAGATACAAGCAAAAAAATTTTATCACCCTAGCTGGTGTGGCTCAGTGGATAGAGCGCCGGCCTGCGGAATGAAGGGTCCTGGGTCAAGGGCACATGCCCAGGTTGCGGGCTTGATCCCCAGTGTGGGGCCTGCAGAACACAGCCAATCAATGATTCTCTCTCATCATTGATGTTTCTCTCTCTCCCTCTCCCTTCCTCTCTGAAATCAATAAAAAAAATATATATTTTAAAATCATTTATTCATATATTTCTGTAAATTTAGAGAAAAGCTAGAGTACTTGGTTTGAAAAATAGACAAGAATAAGAGAAGCTAAGGGAGAAACGTGGCCAGGATCACTCCACAAAGCCAGACCTGCGGGGACAACACTGCTGCCACCATTGAGCCAGGAGAGCCCGGCAGCCCGGCAGCCCGGCCCTGGGCGGAGCCTCTGGCCTCTGCGCACTGGCTGCTGCCCACTGCCCTGCCCACCCAGACAGAACCCCCCTCTCTGGTCAGCCTTGACTGCAGGTCCTTACTCGAGCCTGAGCATCCGTCTGACTGGCTGCGCCTGGGCCCCGGCCACATCCCAGAGGAAGAAGGCAGAAGGCAGGAGGCTGGCAGTTCTAGCGTCTCCCCTGGGAGGCAGACGGTGACATTCATCAAGATGTCTCCGCAGAAATTCCCCAAAGAAGCCAAGGGAGATGCAGAGGCTGGGCAGCCAAAAGTGATGCCACTGCCAGTGGACACCTGCCAGCTCAGAACCCAGGAGACTGGCGGCCTAGGAAAGAGAAGGCAGCCCTCGCCCAGTGCCACTGGCTCTGGGGGCTGTGGGGAAACTATCTCCAGCTCATCTAAGGCCCAGCTGTGGGGCCCTGAGGCCCAGGAATCCTGGAAGCAGTGTCAGCTGTGGCCTCCAGTGTGGTCTCAGAACATCTCCGACGTTTCCAAACCCGCTCAGAAACCCGCTCGCCCTCTGTCCCACTTCCTCTTTCTTTTTAAATCCTCATCTGAGCATATGTTCTTATTGATTTTGATTGATTTTGAGAGAGAGAGAGAGAGAGAGAGAGAGAGAAAGAGAGAGAGAGAGACATCAATGCAAGAAACAGCAATTGATTGCCTCCCAGTATTTGCCCCTACCGGAGATTGAACCCACAACCTAGGTATGTGCCCTGACCGGGAATCGAACCCGCAACCTTTTAGTGAACCAGATGACACTCCAACCACCTGAGCCTCCTGCCAGGGCTGTCCTACTTCCTTTGAGTGCCGTGTTCTCCTTGGCCCTTTCCTAAAGCCAGTCAGCAAACCTCCAGGTGCCTGGTAGTCGTCCAGGTGTTTTCACAGTCAGTCCCTGCCTTCCTATGCACCAGGTGCAGGTGGCAGCAGCAGCCTTACTGACCCAGAGTGTGGGAGTGACAGCAGCCTGAGCTAGGGAGGCCCTGCGGTCTTTGCTTGGCCAGCCTGGTGGCCTCATGCTGTAGAGCATGTGAGTGGCATCAGCGTCAGGAGTGAGCAGGGAGAGGAAAGCACATGCATTGGGCATCTATTGTGCTACAGCCGTGGTGGCATCACCACGGACAGTTATTGCACGTTTACTCTGCCCGATATTGTGCTAAGTGCTTAACATGCACCGTCCCATCAAACCCTCACAGCAACTCTGGGAGCTGAGCATCATCATTCCCCTCTTCCAAAGGAGGTCAAGCCACCCAGCGGTCGGCGGCAAAGCCAGGCTTCCAAACCTGGTGTGCCTGACTCCCACGTGGAATGCCTCCAATAGGCAGAGGCTCGGGCTGGCCCCAGGGCCAGAGCAGGGCAGGCTGGGCCAGACCACGCCAGTGGGGCCACCATCCTGAGAGCACCTTGGGAGGAAGGGGGATGGAGAGAGGAGACCCCAGAACTCTCCCCAGGCCCGGCCCTCAGTGGGAGTTCTGGGTGTCTGAGGAAGCCTGTACCCCACTAGGAAGGAAAGGCCATCAGGGTGGACTTGGAGACCCGGGTCAGAGGGAACAGCCAGGGTGTAAGTCATTTGGGACAAAGGCTTGGACTGGCTCTTCTCTGAGGCTCTGAGCGGGGGAGGGAGCGATCACTCCAGAGGCTGCCTGGGCCCAGCTCCTCTTCCCCTCTCTACCCAGCGGCTGGCCCCTAGGCAGGCCGCTCGGCTCGACAGGAGGCACCTGGGTACCTGCTTCATCCAACCTTCCAGGACCCACCTGTGTCTCCAGGCCTCGCTCCTCAACTCTGGACACCAGGGAGCACCATCCAGAGTCTCTGAGGTCAGTATGTCTGTTTTCCAATGGGAGGGAGGCTGGGGTAGACGAAACCAAAATCCATAGGAATAAGTCGAGTGAAAGGCACAGGAGAAAGAAGCCAGGAGGGCCCGTCTCCCCACTGTGCCAGGAGCTCTCCAAGCCAGGGCCAGTCCTGCTCACCTCAGCGGGCCCCTGGGGGGGGGGGGGGGGGGAGGCAGCAACAGACTCAGACTGCGGATCCCCAGTACAGTGACGGGCACACCGGGGGCACTAAGTATTTGTTGGCGAAGCGGAGGGAGTGGATGGCCTATTTTGTCTTCAGATAATGTGTGACTTCTTTCTCCACTTTCCCCTTAGCACACTCGTCTCATCTCCCCTGCCCTGGAGTCCCCCAGTCTCCCCTGCTGCCCCTGCTAAGCTTTGCCAAGCTGTGGACCAGGCACCCCCTCAGTCCCAGCAACACCACAAAGTCACAGGGCACCCGGGCTGGGCTAGTTTCTTAGTTTTATTGAGTAGCGAGAGGTAGCGTCATTTTCCACAGGACATGTGTCCTCAAACTCATAAGGGAATTGCTTTGGGACAGACCGACAGACAGGTGGCAGGGCGGGGCAGGTGTCCAGGGCCGGGCGTGGGCACCAGGGGCAGCTCAGCCCCCCAGGGGTGCCTGTTCCGGGGTCTGCTCGGGGAGGGGGGGCGCCAGGGGCTGGTCCTGGCCCTCCTGCAGGGGCTGGTCCTGGCCCTCCTGCAGGGGCTGGTCCTGGCCCGGCTTCTGCAGGGAGCTGAAGAAGGAGTTCACCTTGTCCCTCAGATGCATCTCCAGAAAGGTCTTGAGTCTTTGCCCGTCCCCCGAGTCCGGGTCCGGGTCCGGGTACAGCTTCTCGTTGAGCTCCTTCACCTGCTGCACCAGGATCTTGTTGAAGGCCTCGCCGTGGGGCTCCACGCTCCTGCGGAACTGCTCCACGTTCAGGTCCAGCTGGGTGCCGAGGTGGGCCAGGGCCTCCTGCAGGTCCGTAGCGCCGCCCGCCATCTTGCTGCGCACGTTCTCGGCCAGGGGCGCCAGGCTCCGGCCCAGCTGATCCGCGTCGGCTTGGAGCTTGTTCTTCAGAAAGTCCGCGTCCTTCTTCATCTGCCAGGCCAGGGCCTCCAGCTGGTGGTTGAGTTTCTCCTGGGCGCCCTCCGCGAAGGGCGCCAGGTTTTGGCGCAGGGTCTCCACGTGCTTGTCGATCTGCTCCTTGAGGTTGTCGGCGTAGGGCGTGAGCTGCCCCTTGAGCTTCTTCACGTTCTGGTCGATCAGGCCCTGGAGCTCGTCGGCCATGGGCTCCAGCGAGGCCTGCAGGTTGTCCTTCTGGTCACGCAGCATCGTCTCCATGTGCCGTGCGTAGGGGCTCAGCTGGTCCCGGAGCTTCTCGGTCTGCGCGCGGACCTCGGTGCGCAGCTTGTCGGCCAAGGGCCCCAGGCTGTCCTGCAGGTGCTGCGCTCTGCTGTTGATCAACTGGCTCACCTCCTCGGCGCGCGGCTGCAGCCGCTCCCCCAGCACCTGCAGCTCCTTCCGGATCTGCTCCTTCAGCTTCACCGAGTCCTTGTTCAGGCGCTCGGGCAGCCCCGTGGCGAAGTCCACCAGCTTCCCCTGCAGCTCCTCTGCGTAGTCGTTCACGCCATGCACTCTGTCCTGGAAGAGGGAGCTGCCCGAGGGGCGCAGGGCGGGGTTACCTTGGGCGTCACCCCCGACCTTGTTTCCCCGACCTGGCGCTCACCCTACACACCCTGCCTAGGACCGAGGAGCTGGGGTGCCGGCCTCGCCCAGCCCTTCCCGGGCCTGTCCCTGGGTGGGTCCTGACTTGAGCGAAGGGCTGGCAGACCAGGCTATTGCCCTGAGTGTGTGTCTCAATCTCCCTTCCCGCTGGTCGCAGCTGCAGGTGCCTGGAGCGCACTGCTTTCCGCTCCCCGGCCTGTGCGAGCGGCCTTGGAGGGCCTTTCCCGTGGGGGTGCCCCGTTCTCTCAGATGTTATGTTCTGGATTCTTCCAGGGTCTTCTAGTAGCACGGGGGCTGGTTTCCTTGCATGTGCCCACCCTCAGAGCCCCCAGCGCCCTCCCTCGGACTCCACGGGCCGTCCCTTGGACTGCGTTAGAACCCAGCGCAGACTACCCGCCCCCCTTCTCCCTGAGCCTCAGGCTGAGCGGTGGCATTTGCCACACTCTGGAAGTTCAAGCAGGAAGACACCTGAGGGCTTTCTCCGTGCAGCTGGCCTGTTTGCATACGTGGACTCCAGCTGGGGAGACCTCAGGGTCACAAGGAGCTGGTGGCAGGCAGTGGCTGCAGGTCTGCCTCCCAGCTCAGCCCTGACCCAGGCATTGCGTGGCCCCGCTTACTTGAGCTGCTGGGGGAGCTCAGACTTCTGGAGATCCTCCACCGCCGCCTTGGCATTGTTGCCCAGCTGCCTGAAGTAGTTCCACACCACAGTGGCCACCTGGTCGGCACTGACCTCAGCCCGAGTACCTGGGCAGGAAGCAGAGCAGCTCATGAGACCAGACTCCTTCCTTGTCCCTCCCCGTTCACCGTTCACCTGCGCTGCAGCCGGTCGGCAGTGCGCGTGTGCAATTGTATGGCACCAAGGCCAGTGGGCTGCAGCTGTGAAGGCGCCAGCTCTCCCTGAGCCAGGTGGCTGCTGGGCAGCCCTCGTGTCCGGCCGGGGCCGACAGGCACTGGACTGTCCCCTTGCCTGGGCCTCCAACTCTTCACCCTGCCCCCATCCAAAGGCAGCTGCTACTCACCGGTGACAGCCACCAGGGCCAGCGTCAGCACCACGGCCTTCAGGGTCAGCGACATCCTGGGCTGCTCGCGGGCTGCCGAGCCTCCTACCACACTGGACTCTTCCTGGAACTGGAGCAAGAAGACAGGCTCTCGGGTGGCTCACCTATCCGAACTGACCAGCCGGGGCCAGCCAGACATTTAAACCCCCAGGGCACCCCCCACGGCCCCTCCCAGTGGGACTCCACGCTGGAGGGTGACACATTCCCAGGAGGCCTCTTGGACTTTTGTGGCCCTAAGGTGACGTGGAAGCTGACAGCAGACGGGCTTGGGCAACAACCAGAAGCAGCTGTTCTCTGCTTGCGCCCCACCCAGTACGAAGGGAAGCGAGGGAGTGTGAGCTGGGAGAGTGAGGCCAGGAATGCCTGAGTCCAGGACAGGTGTCCCCAAGGCCCAGCTGGCAGCTCTGGTCCGGTGCCAGGCTTGGGGGGCAAAGTTCACACCTCCTCTGTCTACCCCAGGGGAGAGAGAGCACCCCCACCTCCCAGCGCCCCAACCTGACTCCATCTCAGAGCACCAGACACTGGACTGGTACACCCAGGGCCACAGATCGGGGCAGAGCCTGTTCTCTTTGAAAATGGGGTTGTCGGGTACATTAAACGAGATGTGTCTTGTGAAGTAAGCAATACAGTGCCTGGCACAGACTAAGCACTTTTACCAGCTGCCGATGGTAAAAGCATTGTTTTCCTGATTTGGACCAAAGAATGCTCACCCCTCCAGTGAGTGTGGCCAAGTGAGACTCGGCCCTCTGCCGGTCGCCAGGGGTTACGAGGCAGGGTGACAGCAAGGGCAGCCTAAGGCTGTGGTCCTGGTCCACCTGCCTCTGCCACACTCCCTGGGACAGAAGTGATACGCTCTTGTGTGAACTCTCGGAACTCTGAGGCTCTCAGGGGGCCCTTTCACCGGGGGGCCGGCGGGGGCCGGGGGGGGGGGGGAA
>NW_005871496.1:101740-103127 GCF_000147115.1 Myotis lucifugus
CCCCCCCCCCCCCCCCCGGGGCCCAAGAGCGGACTTTTGTAATCGGGCGGGGTGGCCTCCCGGGCCAAAGTCCGGGGTGCTCTGGGTTAATTCCCTTAAGCCCAGCCCCCCTTGGGGTTCCCTTGCCCTCCCCCTTTTTTTTTTCAAATCCAAGAGGGCCCTGATTTCTCGGGGGGGGGGGGGCGGGGGGGAAAACAGCTAAAGGCCTGCTGCTCACAGCCCTTCTGCTGACCACAACCCCCCCCCCCCCCCCGCCCCCAGTGTCAGGGAGCGTCTTCCGGAGCAGCAGGGCTGTCCTACAGTAGCTGTTAAGGGTTCAGATTCTAGGGGCAGACGCCCTGGTTATACATCTGGGCTCCCCACTTACTGTCTGTGTGTCTTTGTGAACTTGGGCAAGTCTTTTAACCCCCCTGAGCCTCAGCTGCCTCTTGGGCTGCGGATTCCCTGAGAGAACCTGTGTGATGCTGGGAACAAGGCCTGGCGCGTGGCCAGTCACGCAGCAGCCGCGTGTTGCCCCTGAAAGACTGACGCCCTGCTGCTCCGAAGGCAGGCACGGTCCAGCGGGGTGGGCCGACGCTGGTGCTCAGCGCCCCGTCCCAACCCCTCCTCCGGGCCCAGAGACGAGGAGGGCAGTGAATCACGAAGGACACCTCAGCTGCAGTTTGACTTCCTGGACTTTCAGTCCCAGCAGCAGCATGCGGCAGGCCCAGAGTGCGTCCACCTCCTCGCTGGTCTACGCACGGAGTCTGTGCTGAGTGAGCGTGCCTGAGAGCGGCTGCAGGTCGTGCACAGGCACACATAAGCATGCGTGTAGATGAGCGGTCTGCAGACACACGGCTCAGGCTTGGAGCAAAGGGCTGGCACAGCCTGGCGCCTGCACCCACAGACATGGGTGGCCGTGCTGCTTCCTGGCGTGTGGTGCATGTATTGCCCACTGCGGGCATATTTCTTTGGCTGTGAATGGCTTAGTGCTGGGGGCTGGTTTAGAGGGTGCAAGTGCTGATGGATAGCACAGAGTCTGCCTCTGCGGGCCTCGGGTTCTCTTCGGCCCTGGCCCCATGAGTCTGGGGACGGCCACCTTGGTGGGCACAAGGGCCTGTGTGATGTTGGGCGAGTCTCATTCCTCTCTGAGCTCAGTCTCCTTGATGTACAACAGAGACCTAAAGGCTTGTGAGGTGACCAGGCTGATAGTCTAGCATCACCGATAGCCACCCTCCTGTCCACCCACTGGGGTCAAACCAGGGGTCAGCCCTGAGAGAAGAGCCAGAAGGGACCCCCCAGGCCCAGTGAGGGGCAGGCCCAGCCAGGAACAGGCTAGTCACATGAACGTGTGTCCCCACAGATGTTCCACGTTGACCTTATCTCAGGGAGAACTGAGGGGTCATCT
>NW_005871496.1:103227-117419 GCF_000147115.1 Myotis lucifugus
GCTGCTGGCAGGCGGAATCAAGGCTGCCAGGCCAGCCTAGTGGCAGGAATAGGATCACGGGGGCGCCTGGACACAAGTGGAAGCAGAGAGAGTCAGCCCAACACTCCTCCCTGGCCCCCACCACACACACCACACACACACACACACACACACACACACACACACGCACCCTGGGTACTCCCCAGAGCTGGTCTGTAGGCTAAAGTAATCTCTTTAATCCAGGGGAGTCAGGTAGGAAGGAGGGAGAGGGAAAAGGAGAGCGGGGCCTAATAGGACCCTGCCCTGCCCACCGAGACAGCCCCTTCCCTACAGAGACCCAGGCTCAGAGCTGCTAGGCGGGCACAAGCGCTCACAGGTACCAAGCCCTTAGGAGGAGATGGGTCCCGGGGGTCAGGGCATGCGGTGACCAGCTCAGCACCACCTGCTGGGCCGCTCTGCCTGCAGCTTCTCACCTGCCTGGGCTCAGCGGGCACTGCCATGCAGGACAGAGAACAGACTCCTCACACCCCTCACGTGGAGGTGGAGAGGGAGGAAGCAGGGCTGAGGGATGCAGCCATCCCACCCAGCACACCCTGGGCGGAGGTGCTGTGCCTCAGCCCCGCCTGGACTCTGGTTTCTGCTGTGGCTCTCGCTCTTGGGATGAGGAATAGGTCAGAGCAGAAGAGGGAGGCGGGCAAAATTGCCTGCTGCTTCCCCAGTGCCCAAACCTTTGTTGTTGTTGTTGTTTTGTTAATTCTCACCTGAGGATATTTTTCCATTGACTTATTTTATTTTTAGAGAGAGTGGAAGGGAGGGGGAGAGACAGAGAGAGAAACATTGATGTGAGAGAGACACATGGATTGGTTGCCTCCTGCACGTGCCCTGACCAGGGCTGGGGATCAAGCCTGCAACCCAGGTACGTGCCCTTGACTGGAATCAAACCTGGGATCCTTCAGTCCAGGGACTGATGCTCTATCCACTGAGCCAAACCGGCTAGGGCTCAGTGACCTTCTAATCACCTTTCTCCTACCCCCCACCCCCAACTCCATCAGCAAAATCTGTGCTCAGAAAGAGACCTGCAATGAATTGAGGCATGAGTGACTGATACACCTCCAGGCGCTCATCTCTCCACGCTGTTTGGTGCCAGCGTGGGTGTTTGAAGACCTGGGTTGTGTTTCCCAGTGCTGCTGAGAGGCTGTGCTCCTGGGTCCATCTCCGTCCCTTTCGGTTTCTTACCTATAAAATGGCGTTAATCTTGTCTACTACATGGGAATCTGAATAATTAAATTTTGACAGAAAACAAGGTCTAAGCCATAGGAATGAGTGTCTAATAGAAAAATTTTGAGCCTCAGCCACGAGTAAAGAATTTTGCGGGTAGGGCCAGGCCATTTTCCCAGGCTCTGATTTCACACTGTGGGGCTGGTTACTTCTTCCTGATGGGACGGCTGCCTGCCAAAAGCCCAGTCTCTCCATCGGAAGCAGCCCTGCCTCTGGATGTGGTGTCAGGGGAAGGGCAACGCGCTGGGAGGAGGGGAGAGAGATTAAGGAGCCCCCTGCGTGGGTCAGTACTTTGTACCTCTCCTGTGCTCTTCACTGGAGCGCTGGCATATCAGTGTTCTCTCCCCATTTTACAGAGGAGGAAATTGAGGCTCTGAAATGTTAGACCTCTGGTCCGGGGCCATATGAGTAAATGCCAGAGGCATCATTGAGACCTAGGATTTCTTGGCTCCAAAGTCTTAGCAGCTAGAACTCAAAGTCCCCTGATCTTGCCATCCAGGCCATGGCTCCCGCGGTGGGCCCTGGGGACACTGCCCCCAGCCCGCCTGTCTCCAGGACAGACAGCGGACCCTGCAGAGCGTCTCGGTGCCCTCCGCCCACCAGACGGCCTCCTCCAGCCTTGCTTTCCGCCAGGTGCCCAGCAGCCAGTGCTGCCGTTTCCAAGCTGAGGAACCTGTGGTGAGAGGTGCTCGGCACTGGAATTGATCCCAGTGGGGAGGGCCCAGCCAGGAGCCCTGCTACTCTCCCGGGAATGTTATCAGTGGGTCTAGAGAGCAAGGGGAGGAGCGGGGAGGCGGGGTGGGACAAAGGCCTTGGGCTCAGAGGCCAGAGTGGCCTTGGCCCTCCTCCCACCACCCCCTGCCCTGGGCCAGCACAGGGAGGCTTCTGGGTAAGCAGCACTGGGATTGAAGCCAGAGTCGGAGATGCCGGGGAGGGGGCTGTGTAAACTCAACCGTGTCACCTCCACACACGAGCCTCACCCAGGCCTCTGCGACCCCCTCCAGACACCGCAGCCCAATGCTCTGAGTTGTTCCCAAGCCCATTGCCCTCTCACCCCCACCCCCCACCCCCAGTCCGGGCTGTTATCAGGGCTTAGGGGCGGGGAAGGGAGGGACCGAGTGTGAAGGGCAAAGGTGGGCCCAGAGGCCCCTGGCTTGTCCCAAAGCCCCTCTGCTCTCACTAGCCTCTTCCAGAGGAGCCAGGCTGCTAGGAAGGAATGGGGTCTTTCCAGACTCATACACCCCCAGTTCCTGAACCTATCTGGGCTATAGGGGTACCAGGAGAGTGGCATGGGCACCCACAGCCTTCTAGAGATTTCCCAACCCTCCCAGCAGGCCTGGCTGCATCTGGCCACCCTGCCTGAGGCCCTGGTCTAGACTGGTCAGCAGGTAACCTTTGCCCAGGTCACCAGATCCTCGGCACCCACTGCCCCGGGGACAATATAAAACAGGTCAGAACCCTCTGCTCTGCCTGCTCAGTTCCTTCCCAGCAGCAGCTGCTCCAGGTAATGTCCTGGGTGTGGCGGGGGAGGGGAGGGTGGTGGACAGGAGAGCAGGATGAGACGGGCAGAAGAGGGTCCCTGTGCCCAGCCAGCAGAGCCTGAGAGGAGCCCAGGAAGACTTAGGGCTTGATGGAGGCCCCCACTCCGATTGCACACTGGGGGAAACTGAGGCCCGTGGAGAGGAGGTCACCTGCCCAAAGCGACGTAGAAAGTAGCCCAGAGCTGGGGCTGGAGCTGCCTCCAGGTCTGCACACTTTCCTCGTCCGCATGTCGCATGTTTGGGACTGGACACCCCAGTCCTGTCCCTGACAGAAGTCAGAGGCCCGGACAGGGCAGCTCCACCCAAGGTCACACAGCGTGTTGGTCGCAGAGATGGACCAGAACCCAGGTGTCCTGATTCCGGGTCTGGTGGGTTTTCCGCTCCACCCCACGCCTCCCTCCTGGGGGCTGTGTCTGCTTCGGGAAGACTTCACCTCCCGTGTTTGAGTGTTCAGTGGGAGCAGGCTCTGCACCTGCGAGGAGCCAGCTCGGTGCCCTGGAACTCGGTGCACCCCTGCAGGCCTGGAGCTCCCCTCACCAGACCTTCCCTGCAGGGACAAAGGCGCCATGCAGCCCCGGGCCCTCCTCCTCGCTGCCCTCCTGGTGCTCCTGGCCTCTGCCCGTAAGCAGCTTGTGGGGATTAGGGCTGGGGCGGGGGGGGGGGGGGGTTTCTGCCAGAGGACCCTTGGGAGGTGGCTTGGTGATCTGGGGGCTGATGGGTGCCTGGGCAGGAGGCAGGGCTCCCCAGCGCTGATCCACCACCTTTGGCCGCTGTCCTCGCAGGAGCACAGGAGGCGGACGAGGACTCCCTCCTGAAACTCATGCAGGACTACGTGCAGCAGGCCCAGGAGGCCCTGACCAGCAGCGTAAAGGATTTGTCTATGGCCCAGGAGGCCAGGTACGCCCGCCCGGCTCCCAGCTGCCCCGCCCGGGACCTGCGCTCTCAGCCTCCTGCCTGGTCTACGCAACAGGCCTGTGGCCATGAGGAGAGAGGACAGGCTCTCTCCTCCTGGCCCCTCTCCCTCTGCCGCCTCCTTTCTCCCTCGGCTGTCCTGCGTGGCTTTAAGAAAGGCCTCAGTTCCCTGTCCTTTTCTGACAGCCTGGCAGGCAGTTTGACTGTGATGCCCCCCCCCCCCACACCCCATTTCAGCCCAGGGTGTGTGTGTGTTTCAGTCTTGCTCTGAGCCCGGGGCCCCACAGGAGCAGAAGTCTGTCCCTCCCCTCCGCCTGCGCTGCCCGGCACTGGGGTGAACCTGCCAGAAGCCCCACAGACATTCTCAGTCCTCAGAACTGCCTGTGCAGAGGGAATTCTTCTCTCCATTTCACAGATGAGAAAATCGAGGCTCAGAGAGGCTGTGGCCTGCCCAGATCACATAGCTGATACCCTCCGATGACTTTCCAAATGAGGGGCCTTTCCTTGCTCCCCACTCTGAGCCACCAGGCTGTCTGACTCTAGGGGCAGCATTTGCCTAGAATAGAAAGACAGGCCCCACCGGCACTCTCGCGCCCTCACTCCCTGCCAGCTTGCCCAGCCTGGAGAGGCAAGCAAGGGACTTGAGCGAGGGTCCCATCACCACCTTCTGCTGGGGTGGAGCTGTCGGGGACTCTGCCTGAGGCCTCAGGGGGGTCGCTGGGTAAGGTTGAGGGGAGAGGCAGTGGGGAGACGTGGGGCCCATGGTGGCCGCTGCGGCCGGTGAGCTCTGTCCTCACGCCTCTGCTCTCCCTCCTGTCTGCATGCAGTAAGTGGATGTCGAATGGCTTCAACTCCCTGAAGGACTACTGGAGCTCCCTCACAGTCCCGCTCTCCAACTTGTGGCCCCTGGCCCCTGGGGCCGCCCCAGGGACCACCCCGGCTCCGGCTGTTTAGGCCACCTGAGACCTCAACGCCCCACGCCTGCCTGCCCATCCATCCTGTCGGCTCCTTGGGTCCTGCAGCCTCCAAGGCTGCCCCCGAAATTCGCTCGAAAGGGGCAGCATTCTCAGTGTCCTCCCCTCCCACCCCCAGACCTGGCCCCAGGCTTGCTGTCTTCCCAATAAAGCTGCTGTGAGTGGGGCATCCCACATGTGTCATGTTATGTCTGGGCTGGGCATGGGCAGGCTGTTCTGCAGGCGGCGCTGGACCGAGCAGGCCTAGGGCCGGTGCCCTTCCCGCCTCTTCGTGTCTGGGCCCGAGTTTCTTACCTGTAAGGTGGGAATAACCCTACTTACCCTGCCTGCTTCGACGGGTTTGTGTGGAGGCACAAACAGGATGCTAGTTTGACAATACTTGGATAAACTGCCAAATGCTGTACAACATGCCTTGAATGTGTGCTCTTGCCAGGCACTGTGCCTGCACTCGTACGTCCTCGCCAGAGTTGAGACTGTGTGTTCACCCTGTTATGGAGCTACTGACTTGCACCACCTGGGCCACTGGCCCTCTCAGCCACCCCTGAGGGGAGGAGGCCCCTGGGGGAGCTGTTGGGTAAGATACGACTAGGCTCTGACCTTGTCCACCAAGTATATCAGCCTCGGTTCCGTATCTGAAAAGGGGGCACAACAATGCCCCCTCCATTGCAGGTTTGTTGAATGAATGAGTGAAATGAGACCGTGCTTAGCATCTGGCACATCAAAGGTAAACGGATATCATGTTGCTACAGTTTGAGCTGATTGCTCCCTTGGGACCAGGATTGGCGGGAGAGGGCCAGTGTCCTGGGAACTAAGAAGGAACCCAAGGTCACCCACAGATGGTGCTTTGCTTAGACGCTCTCATCAGAGAGTTCTAGAACCACATTCTACTTGAGCGGTCCCCCATTCTTCCAGTGAAGAAGATGAGGCTGAGAGAAGTGAAGGCCTTGCTTGCCCATGTCACAGTCAGCCTCCCCATGTCGCTGCCCAGTGGCGGAGCCAGACCTCAAGCCCAGGTCAGCCGCCCGCATTCTGCTCAGCAGACACAGAAAGAAGCCTTACCCCTCCTATACCAGGTGTGAAGGGCTCCCTGACCAATCTGGGCGGGCCCTGTACACCCGGACCCCCTTGGGGACATCTGCTGCCCAGGAAATCTCTGGTCCAGCTGGGCCTGTGAGCCTAGCACCACACGTGGGGAATGTTCTCACCTGGGCTGATAGCTGCTGGTGGAGGTGGTTAGGAGCCAAGATGGTTAGGAACTAAAAGGCCTGTCCTTTATCCGAGAGTCCTTAAGAGAAACGAGATGGAGGAGGGGAACCGCCCAGTGGCCTGTCCGAGGCCGGGGAAGCCCTGCGGGGAGGCAGCGGGAAGGCTGCGTGAAGGCGCTGCCCAGATCTTTGAAGATCTGTGGGTCCTGCGCATGCACGGAGGGTGGCACGCCTGGCTGTGAAGAGGCTGGTGTGAATAGGGCTGCACACATGTGGACGTGCAGACGTGTGTATCCAGACAAACTCAGTGCTGGCCACACACGTGTTTTGTTAAATAGCCATGGATGCCCAGAGGCAGAGGGGTTTGAAAAGGGCAACCTCTGCCACCCTTCTCTTCAACCTGGGCGGGGGCCTCCCATCTCCAAGCTCCAGTCCCTCCTCTGGACATGGGTGTAATGGCTGTCCGCCCAGGATTTGAGAGGGATGCGGTAAGACGGTGCTGTGAAAGCATCTGGAAAATAAACGTGTGCTAACTTCCTGCAGAGGCGTGGTTGTTTTTCTGACGCAGGCCAGAGCGGGCAGAGAGCGGGTGGCAGGGCTTGGAGCCCCCTAGGAGGCCTGGCTGGCTTCACAGCTGAGGACACAGTGGGAGTGAGGGAGGGCAGCTGCCCTTGTGAAAACAGTAAAGGGAAGTGCTTAACGCTGTTTCATTAATAAAGGAGGAAGGAGCAAGGGCCAGGCTCCTAGTTTGCGCCTGCCCAGATTCCTCAAGTGCTCCCTGAGGTGCCCCCCCACTTCCCCTCCCGGAGCCCGAGGCTGGGATGCTCCTGTCTCTGCCCAGGGGAGGCCTCTGGGGACCGGACCGCTTCTCCCAGCAAAACAGCCCCCCTCCCGTGCCCCTCAGACCCGGGCTGCAGTCCCGCCGGGCTCCTAGGCACTTGGCATTGGATTATCCGTTGCTTTGCCTGGCCCCGTTCCTTTCTGCTTGGTCCTGCTTAGGAGGGGACGCCTACCGCCTGCACCGGCTCCTGGAGCAGGCCCCGCTCAGAGCTCCCGCCCCGCAGGGCTCCCAGCGGCGCGCTCCGAGGCCCGCACCCCATCCCTTCTCCCAAGAGAGAACCGTTTGGAGACCTTTTAATTGTTTAAAAACCATCCTTGAAGCTCCAAAAAACATCAAACCCAACACATGCATCCCGCTTTGTAAACGTTTATTCTCAGAAACCGATCGATGGGAAGGGGACCGAGGACGGGGAGGGGAGCGGGCGCCTCACGGGCCGGTCAGCCTCTCTGGGAGATGTCCAGGAAGGGAAGGAAGAGGTACTGGAGGCTCGCCCACAGCGACTCCAGCTCCTCGTTCATTTTCCCCAGCTGCGCGCCCACCTGCTCCCGCAGCTTGGCCAGCCCCAGGCTGCCCGCCTGCAGCGCCTGCAGCGCCTGCAGCTGCTCGCCGTAGGGCTCCAGGCACTCGCGCAGCTTGCCGTTGCAGGGCTCCAGGCACTGGCGCAGCTCTTCGCCCATGGTCTCCAGGAACGGGTGCAGCGAGTCCACGTACGGACGCGCGCGCTCCACGTGCACGCGCGTGCCGTTCAGCACCTTCGCGCCCAGCTGGACCAGCTTCTCCTGCAGCTCCTGCAGCTGCTTCCGTGCGCGCTCACGCAGGTCCTGGCGCAGCGGCTCCACCCTTTCCTTCCACTTCTTCTGGATGCCCACCAGGTAGGTATTCACCTCCGTCAGGTCCTTGTTCAGCTCCCCGGTCAGCATCCCCACCTCATCCAGTTTGGCCCAGCCCAGCTGCTCTGGCAGGGCGGCGACCTTGTCGCTCAGGGTGGCCAATTTTGCAACGACTGTCAGGCTGCGGGGCAGGGAGGGAGCAGGTGTCAGGGGGGACCTCCCAGGCACCCTGGACACCTCGGAGCTGCAGACCCAGCGCCCAGCTTACCTGTGGTGAGGTCTGGGCGAAACTGTGCCTGCTTGTAGGGGAGCGATGGGTCAGGCCTGGGCCTGTCTCGCCCAAGGACCCTCCTCTCCTCCCCCCCAACCACAGTCCCCAGACTGAAGAGCTAGTGGGAGACAGAGCTGGGTTTGGTGATCAGTCTTGTCTGTCCCCAAAGCCGGGCCATTTAAAGGCCTCATCTCTATACTTCCAGACTGTTCTCCTCTGTCTCCGAAGACCGCCCTCCCTGCCGCTCGCTCGGCAAGAGGAAGAGGGACTGGAGGAAGGGAGGGGGCTGCTGCTCGTGCAGGCAGAACGCGATGCTGGGCTCACTGATGGGGTGGCCCTAGTCTGCCCCCCCCCCCACTAGGAGGCTGTTTCTCCATCCAGGTATGGGGCCCATCAGGTAGCAGCTGGGATGCAGCCCGTGTGGCTACATCTACCCACATGCCTGGCATCCGCCCCTCAGGACCAGCAGCCCCTGCGCCACCCAGAGCCCACGCGGGGGGCCTTACTTCAGCTTTTTTGCCAGGTCGATGGCTTTAAACTTGGCTATGCCTGAGTCCAGATACTCCTTGGCTAAATCCTTCACTCGCTCCCATTGTGACGGGGGCTCCTCTTGCTGTGTTTCATGCTGAGCCTGGCTCCCTGGGGTGGAGAGAAGGCACCTCAGTCAGGCCAGTTCTGGGCCGGATCTGAGCGGAAAGGCCAGCTTGGGGTAGAAGAGAGGGGTCTTGAGAGAAATCCCGCTCCCTGTGCTCAGAAGGGTAGACCACGGGGGTGAGGGTGAGGGCCTCCTGATGTTGGTTGTCTAGGTTGGGGGCACTTACCTGTGAGGAAGAGCAGGGCCAAGGTGAGCACCACAGCCTTCATCTTGGGGACCTGGAGGAGGAGAGGGGCCTGGCTGAGTGGGTGCCTGTGGCTGGAGGGCCTGTGCCCCACTCTCCAGGCAGAGCAGCCTCAGGTATCCAGAGCCCACCACCTGGCAGAGCCTGGAGCCAAGATCCCAGAGCCTGAGCTTCAAGCTGGGGGAGCCAGAGGGACTGGAGGAGGCAGCGGCATGTACCTGGGCGAGTGCTCTGAGCAGCAGCTTGCCCGGGGCCTATTTATGCCTCCAGCAGGGGCTGGGCTGGGAGGCTGATCAGTCCAGCCCAGGCCTTGCCAAGGCTCACAGGTCCCAGCGGGAATCTGGAACCTAGAGTTCAAGGATTAGCTCTGACCCGGGGCTGGGCAAACAGAGTGGGCAAACAGGAAGCTGGGAGGTGGGGAGCCTGCAGGGCCAGGGATCAAGGGTGCAGGAGGGAGTGGGAGGGGGTGGCTGCAGGCTTACAGGTCCCTGTTTCCCACTATTGTCCATTGTGTCAGTGCAGCAGGGGAGAGGAGGGAAGGAAGAAGGTCCCCAAGCTGGTCAGGAACAGCAGGAAGCCCCTGTGATTCCAAGGAGATGTGTCCGCACCCCTCCCGCCTTCCCCCACAGAGCAGACTCCCCCCTTCTGCCCCCCCCAGCTGCAGCTTCTGCACCCCTCTCTCCCAGCCCCTGGAGACCTCCCAAGGCCTAAGGAAGAGACGTGGGGCGCTCAGAGCCACCTGGGGAGAGGGGGAAGTGCTCAGGGGCTCCCTGGCTTGGAGGTTACAGGGGCCTCTAGTATTTCCAAACCAATTCCAGAGACCAGCAATAGAGCTGCCGACTTCAAATGTTGTCATGTAAAAACCCTACCTACTGCGCCCCCAACCCTACCATCCTCCATGGCCAGCACTTCAGAACAGGAAGTATTTTTTAAAAGACATATTTTTATTGATTTCAGAGAGGAGGGGAGAGGGAGAGAGAGATAGGAACAATGATGAGAGAATCATTGATGGTTGCCTCCTGCACACCTCCTACTGGGGATCGAGCCCACAACCCGGGCATGTGCCCTGGAACAGAATCGAACCCGGTACCCTTCAGTCCGCAGGCCAACACTCTATCCGAACTGGTGAGGGCAAGAAAAGATTTTTGACACAAAAATAGAGCACAATCTCAGAATAAAGGACAGTCATGTAAATGGAAAACATGTATCTTTGGGTGGTTCATATTTACATGGGATCACACACAGGTGAGAACGGATGGCGGCCCCCGGGACCACTGATGTGGGAGGAAAGACCTCGGGTCCAGGCAGCAGAACTGCTTTCTCATTTCCTTTTGCCTCCGACTTGCAAAGTCCTGGAGGCGCCTGGGGAGGCAGTTATGTGATCTCCCCGAGCCTCCGTCTCGGATCAGTAAGATGGGGACAGGCTTGTTGGGGGCCCAAGAACCTGACAGGTGAAGAGCTGTGCTCACTGGTGTGCAGCGCTGTTTGTGAGGCTTCTCTCTGAAGGCCCAGCACCTCCGCACCAGGCCACTGACGGGCCCTGAGTCACAGGACCTCTGAATGTCCACGTTGAAAGGCACTTTGAGATCAGCTGCTCCAGCCTCCCCAGCACCTTGGAGACAAGGAAACTGAAGGCAGTGAACAGAATTTGCCTGATGTCTCTGGTCTCTCAGGGAGTTGGAGAAAGGACAGGACCTAGAACCCAGGTCTGCGGACTTGGAACCCCCAGGCAGAAACGTGCCCTCCTACTCCAATGCCAGATCCTGGCGTGGAGGGGCTCTGAGCCGTTCCCACTGTAGCCAGTCTCGTGTCTTTCGCCTCAGAGAAGAAAGCTTTGGAGCCCGGCAGCCTTGGGCTTGAATCCCAGCTCTGCTTATCTGCGTGCTGCTGGGCCAGTTACAGAACCTTACGCAGGAGGGAAGGAAGATGGCTGTCGATGGGAAGGCAGACTGCAAGATAGTGTGTGAGTGAGAGAATGAAGGGAGAGTGTGTGGTCGCACGGGGAGTGTTTGTTTGTGAGTTGAGGGACAGCAGGGGACTGTGGGGGATTGCTGGATGGGGTTCCCCTGACCCAACAGCTTCCACTGCTGTTGGGATCCCTCCCAAAGCGACTGGCTCTGATGCGGAGACCGTGCCATCTTGAAGGGGAGAGTGGATGTTGTCGGAAGCCTGAAAATCCTGGGATACTACAACAATGGTACCCAGTGAACAGCTGCGAACATGGGAACACTGGTCCCCAAGCGGCGCGAGCACGCGGATTTGGAGGAGCTCTGCACCCCCTCATGGAAAGGTCAGATTTCACCTGGGATAAGGAGAGAGAGAACTACATAACCAGACAACCGGAGAAGAGAGATCATGGGGAGACAAAGAAACAGCCCGCATATGAAAGAAAAACAGGTACCACCAGAAAAGGAAGTAAACGAAGTGGAGGCAAGCAACCTGTCAGAGAAAGAATCCAGAGAAATGGTCATAAGGTGGATGAAAAGAATGGAAGACAAATTCAATAATATGTGTAAGAACCAAGAGGAAATGAAGAAGAACCAAGAAGAAATGAAAAATGACATCATTGCTATAAAGAACTCAATAGAAAGCATCAACAGTAGACTAGAAGAAGCAGAGGACTGCATCAGTGAGCTAGAAGACAAAGTAGGAAAAAATACCCAAGCAGAGCAGCTTCTAGAAAAACAAAATTAAAAAGCAGGAGGAGAGCCTAAGAGAACTTTGGGACAACATGAAACGAAACAAGATCTGCATAATAGGGGTGCCAGAAGGAGAGGAAACTGAGCAAGGAACAGAACCTTACAGATCAGCGTCTTACATAGTAAGGGTGCACATCTGGCAGGCAGAACAATGGGCCCCCATGTCCTGCTCCTTGGAACCTGTGACTGTACCCTTCATGACAGAAGGACTTTGCAGATGTGATTATAAGGACCTAGAGATGGTGTGGTTATCTCGGGTTATCCAGGTGGGCTCAGTGCCATCCCAAAACCCCTTAACTATACACAAGGGAGGCAGGAGAAGTGCAGTCAGAGAAGGAGGCGAGAGGGTGGAAGCAGAGGTCAGAGTGAAGTGACTGCTGGACAGAGCCAGGAGCCAAGAGTGCGGGTGGCCTTAGAAGCTGCAGAAGCAAAGGACCGTGTCCCCCTAGACTAGAGTCTCCAGAAGAAATACAGGTCTGCGGACACCGTGATTTTAGCCTCGTGTGACCCCTTTGGACCTTTGACCTGCAGAACTGTCCTGGAAGACCATACATTTTGTTGTTTTAAGCGCTAAATGTGAACGTGTATAGCAAAACTGAAAGGTCCCTGGCACCTTTCTGTGCCCCAGATTCCAATTTTGGCACTTTATCCCCTTGCTCCCACTGACCACACAGGGTCAGACCAGAGCGGACCTTGGCTTCACGCAGCAGGAGTGGGGGAGGCAGGGAATCCACTTTCTCCGTGTGGTCCTGACTTGCGGACGCTGAGCTGTGGGATCTCTGTTCTGGGGCTGACCCAGCCCCAGAGGCCCGTGGGAGCCTCAGTGGACATTTCCTGGGCCAGCCCGGCTCTCTGCCTGTTTAGAGAGCGGGAGGGAGGGCAGACCCCTTCTGGGTCAGCTCATAGGTAGGTGTCTGAGGCCAAGAGGGGTTACTTTCTTTCTGGGGGTAGAACTCGTCCCAGCCAGTATATGGGGGCTCTCAGAAGCGTCAGGTTGGACTCCAAGCTACTTGTCACTGTTTTACTTCCTCTTTGGTTTGTTACTGAAACGGTTATTATGGCTGCACACGGTATCCGGCATTCGCATCGTCCCTCGTGGCCTTCCTGATGACCTGAGCACGGCCTGTTAGAGTGCCTGTGAGACCAGCACAGAGCTGCCAGGAGCTTCCCGCCAGCCATTAGTATGTGGTGCTGGCAGAACTGGGAATCAGGCCTGGCTTCTAGTCCTGACAGTTGCCTGATGGCCAGCAGGCCCACCGCCCACAGCCCGGGCCCTGCTCAGGATGCTCGCCCCCTGGTTCGGGGACTTGATGGCCTGGGCGGGAAAGTGCTGGCAAATGCACTCACTAGTGCGTCTGCTCCATCTCACTGTAGGTATTGGCTTGAACTGGTCCACGCCCCTCGTGGCTCATACTTCGGAGAGAAAGGAATCTTCCTGGGTAGAGGCCAATGGGAAACACTGCTGATGACAGACTGGGTGCAACTCAGATTCAGATTTGGGGGCCAGCCTTTGTCAGAGGACCAAGCGGCTCAGACTAGCTGTTTAGTGGGTGCAGGGCCCACCAGCGGAGGCCCTTTGTGCTACCACGCTCTTCCCCCCAGCTCAGGGGTCTCAGAGGGACTGCTTCGGAAGTGGGTCCCCTGTGGCTGGCCCTGGACCCCCTGACTCATGTGGGGGTGCTGCTATTAGCCGACTCCAGGAGTGGATTTTGCTCATTTCACAATTTATGTCCCAACATTATACTGGTCAGTCTATGCTGGGAGGACTCTGTCCCCTGCTAGGCCGGGCACGTAACAGACACTCAGCAAACATTTGCTCACTGGATGACATTGGCGCACTGACAGAAGGGTCACAGGACGACAAAGCATCATCTGAAGGAACAGGCCTTGGGAGGGGACTCAAGAAACTCCGAGCACTCAGCCTGGGTCATGAACCCTGCTCTGAACGGCTAACCTGAGAGCACGCGGTGCGTCAGGATGGGGCCCGAGCAGGGGAGAGGAGCGCCCCTGCCAATAGTTCCTATTTGGCAATTTTGTTGCAGCTTTTGTGATAGAGCCTCAATTTAGACCCCAGGGCAGGGCATTGTAACCAGCCAAATGCAACATTCTCTGGCGCCCTGCTGTGCCCAGCGGGACAGGTGGTGACAGACTTCATCTGGGACCAGCAGGAGGGAGGGCTGACTCAAAAGGTGGTGACAAGCCCTGGCCGGTGTGGCTCAGTCGTTGGAGCATTGTCCCGCGCACCGAAAGGTTGCAGGTTGGATTCCCAGTCAGGGCCCGTGTCCAGGTTGTGGTTTGATCCCGGGTCCGGGCATCTATGGGAAGCAGCTGATGTTTCTCTCTCACATGGATGTTTCTTTCTCTCCCTTTCTCTTCCTTTCTCTCTAAAATCAATAAAAGAACCATGTCCTTGGATGAGGATTTAACAGTTTGTGAGACGCTGGAAGGCATCTGAGAAGTCCCTGGTTTCAGACACCTGCCCAGCTTCCCGCGGGGTGTGGCCAGGCTCCCGGCCTTCCGGGAAGACCCCTCTCGAGGAGACGGTCCCACTGCGACTTCCTAGTCCGCCAGGGACTCCACACCATTGTGAGTTCCCTCCTCTCACTCTTCTTCCTACAACCAGTTCAATACTTCTCGGGTATTTATTCACAGACCGCCAGCCAGCCGGGCCATGCTTGGTAGCTGTCCTGCTCCTGGGACCCCAGGCTTGAAAGGTAGTGGACAGGGAAACTTCCCGTTGCTGCCCCAGCATTGGACTGAATTGGCTACGTTCATGACGCATTGGCCTGGGATCCCCCGGCTTTTTGTGGACTTCGGCTATTC
>NW_005871496.1:118777-121900 GCF_000147115.1 Myotis lucifugus
GCACCAACCTTCCAGGTTATAAGAGGGGAACTGAGTCACGCACCGAAGAGGCTCACACGGACCCCGCGTCCCTCAGCGCCAGGCCCTCCCCGCCTCACGCTGACATTCTGATACCAGCGTGGCCTGGTGTGCGGTGGATCCAGCAGGAACCGTCTCCCCAGGTGCCAGGCCTGGGCTGCTGCTTTTGCTCTCCCTTCTCCGGCCACTGAGATTCCAGAGGTGGTGCCCTTCAGTGCTGCTCCTGCACAGAGCGATGCGGAGCCCTGGAGGGCGCTGGGAGGGGAGGCTGGGGGGCTCTAGGTCCCCTAGGCTCTGTCCTCTGTTTGCTCTTCTCTTTCAAAAATGAAAAAGAGAAAGAAAGAGAAGCAAAAGTAAAAAAAAAAAAAAGAAAAAAAGAAAATCACCTCCAAACGAAAACCCCAAACCAAAGCCAAACCAAACCACCAACTGAAATCCACCAGATACACTTTCACAAAAGGTGTGAACGTGATTTCCTGTTTATTTCCTGGGCGAGTGGGTCATACAAGCAAACATGGCAAAAGGCCCTCGGAGCCCACAGGAGCAGCACATGACAGAGCCGACGGAGGAAGGAGCAAGCGCTCTGGAGGGGAGAGGGCAGGCGCGATGCTGCTGGATGCTGCTGGTTTAGTCTCACTCTATCCCTCTATCCCGAGCTGCACACGGACCTGCAATAGAGCAGACGCAGGGCATCAGTGTGGACAGACTGAATGTTCACTTGAGAACTTTTCAAAAAATTCAACTTTAGTGTACTAGGTGTGCCGGTTTATAATGGAGGATTTTGTAAGCAAAGAAAACACGATAATTTCAAGAGAAACATCGAAAGTGCTTTATTTAATCAAAGTAATGTCCATCACTAGCTATACATTTCCCCCATCTTTCAGGTAATTTGTGGATACTGTCCCAAAAGAACTTTTCTTGTTTTGAGGCAAACCATTCAGAGACCCAATTTTCCACTTCTTCGCACATTTTGAAGTGCTGCTCAGAAAGTGCGTGTGCCATTGATCGGAACAAGTGGTCATCTGAAGGAGCAAGGGCTGGTGAATACGGTGGGTGGTTAATACTTCCCAGGCAAGATCTTTTAACGTGTCTTTAACTGGTTTTGGAGTGTGTGATGGTGCGTCATCATGAAGCAAAATTACTTTGCCGTGTCTTCTGGCATATTCTGGTCATTTCATGATCAAAGCGTGGTTCACATTGATTATTTGTTGTCAGTAGCATTCAATATTAATGGTTTCACCTGGTTTTAGAAGCTCATAATACACCACACCTTCTTGATCCCACCCAACGCAGAGCATTGTCTTCTTTCCAAAGCAATTTAACTTTGCAGTCGATGTTGATGGTTGACCTGGGTCAACCCATGATTTTGTGTGTTTGGGATTCTCAAAATAAATCCACTTTTCATCGCCAGTCACAATCCGATGCAAAAAAGACTTTCTTTCGTGCCGTTGAAGCAACATTTTACTGATGACTTTTCAGTTTTCCATTTGTCTTTAGTTCAGTTGATGTGGCACCCATTTTCCTTCCTTTAAAATCTTTCCCATTGCTTGTAAATGATCAGAAATTGTTTGCTGAGCAACGTTTAATCTTTCTGCAAGTTGTTTTCAAATTTTTTTGTTTGTTTGTTTTTTATTAAATCTTTATTGTTCAGATTATTACATTTGTTCCTCTTTTTTCCCCCCCCATAACTCCCCTCCTTCCAGCTCCCACCCCACCCTCCGCCCTCACTCCCCACCCACTGTCCTCATCCATAGGTGCATGATTTTTGTCCAGTCTCTTCTCGCATCTCCCACACCCCTTTTCCCCCCAAGAATAGTCAGTCCATTCCCTTTCTATGTCCCTGATTCTATTATAATCACCAGTTCATTCTGTACATCAGGTTATTTATTCACTTGATTCTTAGATTCACTTGTTGATAGATGCATATTTGTTGTTCATAATTTGTATCTTTACCTTTTTCTTCTTCTTCCTCTTCTTAAAGGATACCTTTCAGCATTTCATATAATACTGGTTTGGTGGTGATGAACTCCTTTAGCTTTTCCTTATCTGTGAAGCTCTTTATCTGACCTTCAATTCTGAATGATAGCTTTGCTGGATAAAGTAGTCTTGGTTGTAGGTTCTTGGTATTCATCACTTTGAATATTTCTTGCCATTGCCTTCTGGCCTGCAAAGTTTCTGTTGAGAAATCAGCTGACAGTCGTATGGGTATTCCCTTGTAGGTAACTGAGTTTCTTTCTCTTGCTGCTTTTAAGATTCTCTCTTTGTCTTTTGCTCTTGGCATTTTAATTATGATGTGTCTTGGTGTGGTCCTCTTTGGATTCCTTTTGTTTGGGGTTCTCTGCGCTTCCTGGACCTGTAAGTCTATTTCTTTCACCAGGTGGGGGGAAGTTTTCTGTCATTATTTCTTCAAATAGGTTTTCAATATCTTGCTCTCTCTCATCTTCTGGTACCCCTATAATTCTGATGTCGGTACGCTTGAAGATGTCCCAGAGGCTCCTTACACTATCTTCGTATTTTTGGGTTCTTTTTTCATTTTGCTTTTCCGGTTGGATGTTTCTCGCTTCTTCGCATTTCAAATCTTTGACTTGATTCTTGCGCCTCCTCTGGTCTGCTGTTGGGAGTCTGTATAATATTCTTTATTTCAGTCAGTGTATGCTTACTTTCTAGATGGTCCTTTATCACACCATCGAGGGTCTCATTAGATTTCCTGTACATCTCATCAAGTTTATCGACAGACTCTAGAAGCCTCTTGAGAGACCTCAAAAGTGTGGTTCTGAACTCAATATCCTCCCTTGATAGTTTTGTCCTGTTTCTTAGTCTCCGCATTTTTTACGCTTTCTTGGTACACCCCCTAGTGGTCTTTGTGCGCAGTCTTGTTGTAGTTAAGCCTTGATTGTTGTAGTTAATACTAGAGGGATTTGACCTCCAGGCCGACTGGCTGTGATAATCAGCTGTGTCTGCAGTGGAAGAACTTGTGTCCTCTAGGGAGGTGCTAATCTAGCCTTTGCCTGAGGCTATCCGGCAAATGCCTCTGTGCAGGGCTTGGGCGGGGCGGGTCCCACGGGATCAACAGGGCGGAGGAGGGAGCAGTTATGGCTGCTCTCA
>NW_005871496.1:122000-122903 GCF_000147115.1 Myotis lucifugus
CCTCAGCCACCAGCCCGAGCTGCGCGCACTCCGCACCTTAGTATTTTACTTCAGCACTGCGCCTCCTCTGATTCTCGGTTCCTCCTAGTTGTAGAACTTCCATTCAGCCAGCCTTCCTGTGGTTCTGGATGATGTCCGTTCCGTCTTTTAGTTGTATTTTTGAAGTGGTTGTTCGAGGCAGCAAACTCTGGCGTTAACCTATGCCACCATCTTGGTTTTTCTGTTTTCGAATTTGACACACATCTTCATCCAATAATGCTTGTCATTGTTGGTCTTCAAACTTTTTCGGTTGACCTGGACGTTCTTTGTCTTTCACATGGAAATCATCACTTTTAAAGTGTTTTAAACCAGTGTTCACAAGTATCCTGAGATGGAACATGTTCACCATAAGCTTCCCGAAGTATACAATAACTTTTTCTTCAAAATAAAGTAATGAATTAAAACTTCCCGCAAATGCTCTTTTTTTTGGGGGGGGGAGCCATGAAATTCAACATTTTTAAGTGTAAAAATATCTATGATGTTAACACCTTCAGCAAATTTGACATATGAAGTTTTGAAGCTTGCTGTCAATCCAACAAAATAGCATACATATCAAATCACATATATATCAACATATGTGTAACTCCATCTACTGAAAAAAATCCGCATAATTAACCGGTGCACCTAGAAAGCATGACTTTTTCCTTCCGTAATGCAAGCACCCGACAAGCTCCAGCTGCGGGCACCACCTCAAGGCCCCTGGAGGGCCTCTGGCAGCCAGCCCTCCCAGCCCCTTGGTTTCAGAGATCTGTGTGGGCTGAGTAAGGCCACTTGAGCTCTGGTCTGTCTTCTCTTCCTGAAGCTTTCATTCCTGCTCCTGTGTGTTTAAATTCACCAATGAAGAGGAGTCAGCAACCCCTCAGG